>NC_143017.1:152682195-152787626 GCF_055824585.1 Amblyomma mixtum | reverse complement strand
GTTCGATGGATGCCTCGATACAGAGTTCTATACGACGTTCAGGCGGCGAGCATTGCGGACGTTGCACGTGCCGCTTTATTCCACTTCAAGCGAAGACAAATTATGGGCCAGTGTTTAACAGCGATTGCTCGCCGGAGGAGGAGCACACTCTGATTACGGCGAGGAGGCCTCGAAAGAGATCCTCGGTGCTCTAACGATAAGGCCATTGTAAAAGCAGTGGCCCGTTTATCGCACGAATCCTTGAGCGCGGCCGATTTGGTGCTTCTCAGAAATAGAGAGAGAGAGAAAAAAAAAAGGATATCAAAGACGAAAAAAGCTCTCATCGTGATTACGGTACTTGGTAATGCGTTACCAAAACGCAGCTGTTGTGGGTTGTCTCTGCGTTTCTTCCGACCACCCCAAGGCGACAGGCAGCGCGAGGCAAGTGCAGGGGGTGGTCACGTGATCTGATACACCACCACTACCGACGCTCGAGCCGGCGATCAGGCCATTAACAGCTGCTCTGTAAAAGAAAAAAAAAAGACCGGAGAGGCCGAAATCTCGCTGGCTTGTCCCTGCTTTTCGCGCACTTCGTTTCTTTCGTGCCCGCGGGCTGCGGGCCCATCGACCGCTGTGCTGTGCACGGTTTTGACGACAGTGTGCCTATTCTTTGTACACTGAACCCGACGCGGCCCGCTTCCTCCACGGCTCAGCGGGGGAAGCAGAAGCAGCGGCAGCAGCTCGATGAGTGCAATGCTCGGGCGTTGCTCGGCTGTCGTGCGTGACTGCGTGTATAGCTTGAGCAGCGGCGCCTCGGCGGCCGACTGGACAAGTGGTTGTGTAAACGCGCACTGCTTTGTACTGTAGTATCTGTAGTGTCCGATCCTTATCGCAGAGATCGCGAATCTTGGAAAGACGGGAAAAGAGAAAAAATCGGCGTGCACACGTGCCGTACCACTCCCCCCCCCCCCCCCCCCCCCCCCCCCCCCCAATACTCCGTTTTTCTTTTGTCCGCTTTCCGTGTAAATGAGTGCCCTTCTCTGTTCAGGAGAGCGCGTGTGTCTATCTATCGGAGCTTTCTTTCTGGTGTGGAGTTCACTGGCCGGAAGCGGCAGTGCGCACTGTTGGAACCGGACAAGGACGAAGAAAAAACAAAACAAAAAACAATGCTCAGTGATTTTCACCGCCGCGAGGTCGTCTACCCGGAACAGAACGGATCCCCATTTAGAACGAGTGTCGTACATCCTGAGCCGAGATTTTGTTCCCGGAACTCGGCGCTTTCGTGCTGCGCGTGTTTGCCGCTGTAAACTGAGCTGCTTGATTGCAACTGGATGGCAATGAAATTGGGGGGTCGTGCGCGAAGAGTACTTTTTCGATATCGAACAGAATAAGAATAGTGTAGCTAAAAACCGAGTGAAGCGCGAATCGAATAGTGATAAACATCGAATAGTGATATCGAATAGTGATAAATATCGAATCGAATAGTGAGAAAGAGAATTGAAACGTGAACTGCAAAACTACAAACTATTACTCTACGGAGGCAAACTACTAGACCGGTTTATTTTCGCCTGGGAGGCGTAGTATTTCCTCTCTAGCCGCTAAAATTTATTTTTTTGTGCTCGCATTTCATTTGATGCTGAAAGTACCTGCCTAAGCAGAGTCCTTCAAAGGTGTGAGGCCTCGGCTCTGCTTTTGAGGAACTTAGTAACAATTATTCTAAATGTATACGAAAACTTCAGAACATATTCCATTCGTTCCGAATGATTTTGAGTCTCCGCTATTGGATTCATTCGGCGAATCGAATAGGTGGATATTAGATTCGCTGTTCCCAGAGCTCTAATATTCTATTAAGTTAATATATTAATTTAATCGAAATGAATGCGGAACGCTCCACCATTCGCCCCGTCGAGTGTTTGAACTGCGGCCATTACCGCTCGGCAACAGGCTCCGGGAGAGTGCGAAAGTAGAATGGAAAGAGCGCGTTTGCGGATTGTAACCCTCTCTACTCTCATTCACATGCGCAGCGGGATCTGAATGGAACAGAACGATATGCATCCTCAAACGCTGCTCGATTCGGGTCAGTCAGCTCTCAGCTGTGTATAGGAGTGCGGGGGGGGGGGGGGGGGGGGGGGAGTAGAGGTATCTCCCCTTGACAGCTAAACTGCTGTCAGGGGTCGCTGCGTATTTTTCGTTTTTGTACCGCTGCCATCGCGTTCCCCGCGCGACGCTTTTCTTTCGCTGTTTCCATCTCAGGTGCGACGCGAGATCTGTGTCATTATTAGTGGTTGTTTTTGATCTTGAGAGGAATTGGTATAGCCGCCGGTTAACCCATGGCAAATTAAGTTTATTTCGTTGATTTTTTTTTTTTCACGACGCAGTGCGCTTTTTTTTTTGTATTTTCATGATTTCGATTACCCACGAGCTAATGGAAGCACGGATACTTGTCTGTCGCGGAACTGCCTGCATTGCGATGTTCCTGAAAATCGCCCATGCAGTTCACTACTTAGGAGGATTTCGTGCCATTATCCTTTGAACTTAATTAAGGAGTATCGATTTCAGCGGAAGAAGAGACTATATAGTTTGCCTATAACTACACTCCACACGCGACTTCGTCGTGCTATGCGAAAGTCGGTGCTAAAGGGTTTAAGCTGAACCAGAAAAAAAATCGGGTTACGTGCATAATACATTAAGATCTTCGACAAGCGCGCGGTGTTCACTTCGGCATAGTGGAAAACGCGGTTAGCCTCGTTCTTATCCGCGGAGCATCTGCATTGTAACATGCCGTGAAGCGCGGTAAAGAAGACCACTCTCTGCGTGACAAATGCGGCTACGGTGGCATTACCTGCGAGCTACCTCGATCAAACGCGTGGCGGCCTGTTCCGAACTACGGGGTGGGCAGAGGTAAATGATTACGCTTATAATGCCCGTTGTGGATCGCTTCCGACCGCCTACGCGTTGGCGGCGCCACGTGCGCGGAATGCCCCCTCGCCCGGCTTGTCCTCGTGGTTTTGCTTTGGGGCGCGCGTTCCGGTCCGCGGAGCGGAACGTCCGTCCGCGATAGTCGTGGCCAACGCCGTGTGACCGATGCGTGGAGACGGTCCCC
This sequence comes from Amblyomma mixtum, assembly GCF_055824585.1. Taxonomy (NCBI): domain Eukaryota; kingdom Metazoa; phylum Arthropoda; class Arachnida; order Ixodida; family Ixodidae; genus Amblyomma; species Amblyomma mixtum. The sequence goes on along the minus strand of NC_143017.1, from coordinate 152,784,544 downwards.
GTAACATCTGCGTGCGGGACCCCCCCGTCACGTGTTCTGTGTGTGTTGCCGAGATAACGTAGTTGACCCGTGGCGACAGCGTCGTCAACTCTTAACTATAGGCGCGCCAGTGCTGCTTTCTTTTGTGCGCAAATAGAATTGACAAGCGCTACGGAGAGGGCCACTGTATTTATGAATACAATGACAATGATGATGTCAACAAGCATATTGGTCTAACGACGTCAGGCATATATATGTATACAAAGCCTCGGTGATTGAGCGACAGCCCCTGGTAGACAGCTGATACGTTAGTGAAAATAAAAACAAAAGTACAAACCGCAAAACAGTGGGTATCATGAGACGGACAGAGCGTGTACCTCGTCCGTCTTGCAAAGGTGTGCATGGACGGACAGCAAGCTTCCTTTAAAACATCAGTGTCTTCCATTTTCAGTAATTCGAGATAGCACCCCTGCAGCGAGAGCCGCTAGGCCTGTTGCCCTATCACGTTCTGTTCTGCAGCCACTCCGTGGTTATTTTTCTTTCTTAAGTCACGGATGACGTCAGCGTGCTATATTTGAATATTAGAAGCCATGCGCCACATGGTGGCAGCCAAGAGAACTACAAGTGCTCCTTCCGAATCTCTAGTAATGACATGTGCTTTAGGATTTTTCGCCCTGGTCCGTTGTTCCGTGTTTGGCATGATGGTTATACCGCTTCGCATACGGTGCATTTTCATTTGTCAGCGAGGAGAGCCTAAGAAGCGTGCCTGTAACGTCGCTTATTTCTTATAACGCCAAATGGTGCGCGGGGGGTTTGCGTTTATGCCGTCGAGAATGCTCTCTGCGTGTATATACTATACGAGCTCTCCCGTTTAGTTAATCGCGCGCTGACCACGCTGCCTCGCAATTACCGCTGCACGATAACGCAACGGCGCTGTTCAGACTGCTATAGTACAGTGCCGGGGGAAAATTGCGCCACCGGTCCTGTATACGGCGTGGTAACGAATTCGCCGCGATTTAATCACACTAATGCAGCCTGGTATACAGTAAACGCCGCGGTTCGTGTTCACCTCGGTGAGCGCACGCTGGGGTACACGTATTTTATCTGCAGTGCTGGTGAGAAACACAGAGAGCATCCCCCCTCAACCTCTCTGTTCATACCTACTCCACTGCGGTCGATCTCGGCCGCGCAGCAATTTTTTTTTTTTTTTCGCCGTGAGAAAAAAGAACAGCAGATCGAACGCGTTCGCGGGCACCTTTATAGCCGTGGTGGGCAGTGCTTCTTTGGCTCTCTGACCACGTATACGTACGCTCGGTGCGTATAACGCGCCCGGCATCGCTGGCGGCTCATTCTTTTCTTTTTTTTTCGCCCCTTTATGCGCGCCGCTTTTTTTTTTTTATTCTTTCCATGTCCCCCGCATGCACTGTACGGGGTTTTCCGAAAATAGCAGCGGGGATATTGTTCCACGCCAGGAGCCGAGAGGTTTTTTTGTTTCGTAATTCTTGCTGTTCGTGTCTGAATTGAATTTGGCTTATTCCATCCCTTCGCCTTCGCGTACAGCCTGTGTACTGTGGGTGGCAGGCTGTACAGGCTCTTTTTAGAGGCCGTGCAGGAAAGTGCCGCTTGACAGTGATAGACAGTGTGGATTAATTCATGGAGAAATACAGGGACAGAAAAGATACTGGAACAAGGATATCGCAGTTTGGAGTATAATGAACACTACAAGTATACTTTAAAAAAAAAAGATAATCTGACATCAAGGACTGAAGTAATGTTAACACAAAGCACGCAGGAGACGAATGAAACCGACACCGCCGGAATGACACGTCAAAAAAAAAAATATAGCAAAGTGAGCGAAAGGGAAAGGTTGCGATGCGAACGGCTTCGCTTAGAGTATGCATGGGAATTGATTTGTGTCCTCGTTTCCACGTTGCGAAGAGAAAAGAAAGAATACAGCGTGAAGAAGCAAAAGCGGTGCCGCTCTAATTACAGTCACACGGTGCGGTGGTACGCAGGTGCTTTCAGTCGCGGACCGCGTATTCTTTTGTTTTGTGCCGCGTGTATACTGCCGCTTCGATTCGGCTTGACCGTCCGAGACTTGATACACGAGCCGCCCCGTACTGCAGCTGTGTGGTATGAGCTGAGCCTCATCTGATTTTGTCGAACGTATCGTATGTCGATTACCACCGCGTTCATAACGTGGCTGCTCGCGTAAAACGGGAATGGTACTCCTTTGCAGGCACTAAACACGAATACACCTATGTGGGAGTAAAAAAGAGAGTAAAGTTGTCCTCTAGTGCACTCCCACTTATAAAACGGAGTTCGCTAGAGGACATCTTGCTCCCTCTTTACTCCTCTTCTGTTTAGAGTGCTGTAGTTTTAGTGGGATGTCTTTAGATTGGTTTGGTTTATGGGGGTTTAACGTCCCGAAGCAACTCAGGCTATGAGAGATGCTGTAGTGAAGGGCTCCGGAAAGATCGACCACCTGGGGTTCTTTAACGTGCACTGACATCGCACAGCACACGGGCTTCTAGAATTTCGCCTTCATCGAATTTCATCCGCCGTGGTCGAACCCGCGTCTTTCGGGTCAGCAGCCGCGCCGTAACCACTGAGCCACCGCGGCGGGTGGACGTCTTTAGAGGTTGTCCCAATGGATGGGGTGTGTGACATCACCAAACGGAAAGTGGCATCACTTCCGGTAAAGGCATGAACACTTGCTAATACTATCATCGCATTGCCAGTGCATAGTGGAATTAAGTGCCCCGGTAACCCCCCCCCCCCCCCCCCCCCCCCCCCCCCCCCCATTTTGCCCGTATGCATCTCAGTGTGCCTGAAGAAACGCAGAACTTGTTGTAGTTGCAGGGTGTCGGTTTGCTGGGCAAGCTGGTTTTTGAGTTTGTTGAAAGCACTTTACTGCTGTTAGACACACAGGTGGCATCACCATACACTCTGAACACAAATACGCCCTTGTGGGAGTAAAATGGGAGTAACGTGTACTCTAGCGCATTCTGTTTCATAAAAGGGAGTGCGCTAGAGGACAGGTTACTCATTTTTCATCCCTTTTTGTTTAAGAGTGTATGTAGCTGTAATTAGTTTGATCTTAGTGGCACAAAAGGCAGATGTTTCCAAAGAACCACCGCTAAACTGTGCATTGAGTTCTAGGCGATATAAACTGATGTTAAGGCTAAAACGGCATTCGGTGGAATATGGCTGTAGAAAGGACACTTAAAAGCTGAGAGCGGTGGAAAAGTGGGACTTCTATGTGTCTGACATTCGCGGCTCGCGTTAACTTTAAAAAAAAACTAACCCTTTCAGCTATAACTCTTGTCACTTAGCGCCACGTGCGCTCGTGGTGCGAATATCCTGGGTCGTTTCAGTTCCCGCACTTCGACAGTATTTTAGCATTTCTGTATGGTGTCTGGAGGCGACCCGATATAAATCTGCATGCAGAACGCGTTGAACATGCCTGGCTCGGCTCAGCTGCAACTTTCGACGAAGAGAGTGAGATACCGAAATTGTTACATAAACTGACACTGGCTTACATACTGGCCCCAAAGCTCTCGAATTTTCTCGCGTTATAAGCTCAGCGGCTTGCGGGAACGTTGCTATATTGTACGGCGTATACAAAACGGATTCCGAAATGCATATGCCTTCTGTGGCTGCTATTGTCGCTTCTCGTGAGCTCCACTTCGCATTAGCCGCTACAAGTTCCCTTGTTTTCGATGGCGCTCGCCCACACATTCCCACACTCCCACCCAAACAAGCTCGTGTTTATAAAGCTAAGGCGCCATGGTACCGTGAGATAACACGACCTGATCGTACCCGCCACACGTCTGCGGTGCGTGTGGGGAGAGCACATTTGTGTGCGTGCACATCCTTTGTGTGCGATGAGTTCCCTTTCGCACGGCCTTGATACCGCACCTCTCCAGCCCTCGGAGGCGTGCGAAAAGGGCGGGAGCGCATGAGAAAGCGCGCCGATCGAGACACCGTGAAGAGAAGACCGGCCGTGGTTCGTATGGGAGCATTGGAAATTGCTCAGTGATGAACACGCAGAATTTTGGCAGACCGCGAATGCGATTCTGCTGCGGTGCCCGGAAGCGGCTGCGAGGCACTGAGACTCTGCAGGAAGTTGCTCGCCACATATACGCGGTATCCCTCGGCGCCTGTACACCTCGTGGAGGCACCATTAAAGCTCGTCAACATTCCGCTTGAGCATAAATGAACGCCGTACACCGAGTGGGTGGGACGATCCCTGAAGGAAGAACAAATATCCCGACAATGCCGACCACCTTTTCCACATCGTTCGGGCGGCGATTTCAAAGCTGTCTATAGAGACATGTGGACGTTGGCTGTGCCGGACATTGGGTAGACGTGCGACTGTCACCGGCAATGACATTGAACCAGCAGGGACCCGTAGCTGCACATAGTGGTCAGCACATTCCGTGATCAACCTTATTTGCATACCCTTATGCGCTTACATCGTTCTGTATACGGTGTTCATTGAATACCCTGCTACGTTGCTTTGTGTATAGTGCCGTTAGGTGCCGAGGGCAACATCCACAGAAACGGCAAGGACGACGTGGACAGGTACACTGGTGCCGCGAGCGCCTCTCCACAGGTGGTTATCGACAGCCTGCCGAAGTACGTTGTCCACCTTCCGACTTTTGCCACGAGGGAGGTTACGGAGACTTCGTTGCACCGAAGGCGTTGATAGAACTGCTCGGGACCCCTGCAAAGAAGACGACGACGTCCACGCCAACTTTTAGAACATGGTCGAAGCTATCGCGATGGACACTGACGCCTAGCCGGCCGCAGAAGAGGAAGACGGCGATGCCGCTGTCGATGGGAGGCGAAGCCTGCCTCCCTGGGCCGTGCTGGAGCGTCGGCCGTGCAGTCGCGCAGCGAGGATCAGCGGTGGCCGAGAGTGGCTGGAGCCCCATGCGGCGGCGGCGGCGCCGTCGTCCATCGCCGGGCCCCCGAGTCCCCGATGCCTAGCGGCGCCGCATGCTGCGACGTCCCCAGAATCGCGCACCCCAGGACCCAGGCAGCCTGCTGCAAGCCGCACGCCAAGGCTGGCTACGCGGCGCCGTGCAGTAAGGTCGCGCTTCCTGCCGCGTCTACTCTCTTAGCGGTGGTATAGCAACGCCTCTGGCACGCTGTCCTCGCACTGCGCGGAGGCACGCCGACGTGTCACCATCGTTAGGACTCAGTTTGCTGACCAGGGACGGTTTCGAAGCTGCGATATTTATCGGCAGCGTATTGGCCCATTGTCGCCTACTTCGAGTCCGCGGTTCGTTAGCCATGGTTTGTAGAATAAGACAGCCACAAGGCAGCCGTGAGCACAGCAGGCTGAAAAGTGTGCCACTTTCACGCACTAGCCGTACCTTTATGGTCACTCGTACGGGTGGAAGGCCGGTATTAAGCTCGAGTGAACCAGTTGCCGCTGGACCACTGTTACGATCAGCCACTCGAAGCGAAAGCGTCGCTATATGTAAGGATCCCGCGATCTGCGAGCAAGCTCAGTCGCAGACTGCGTGAAACCCGGCGCTGCCGCCTGGCGCAGGAGCGCAGCCGGGCACGAAGCAGCAGGCGCCGCGAAGCCATCAGCCGAGCCAGCGACACCAGCAGCCCAAGCAGGAGCTGCGCCCTGCGACGGTGGCCGTGGCCGCGACGCACGTGCAGCGTCGCCAGCAGCAGCAGCAGCAGCAGCAGCACCGCCAGCAGCAGCCGCAGCCGCAGTGCAAGCAGCCGCGGCTGTCCAGCGGCGGCTGCCAGGGCGGGGCGTCCGCAGCCGAGCCTTGCGTGCTGCCGCACGGAGCGTCGGTGCTCCACCGGTCGGATTCCGATGGCGCTCACGGCAGCAAGCAGGGCTCTTCTAGCGATGGAGACATGTGGGCCTGCCTCATGAGACTGTTCCGGGTGGTCGTTTTCAAAAGGTCCCACTTGCGACACTGGTTGAAATCGACCTCCTGGAAGGATGTTAGTGCCACCTCCGACATCTCTGATACGTACGAGCGCTGGTCTGCGTGTGTGCGCGTGTGTGTGAGATCGCGAGCTTGCGAGCATGTCCCGTGCGGCCGCCCTGGTATCTGAAAATGAAGTGTCAGCGTAGCGGAAATGTGTATATATTGGCGTGGACGGAGACCACACTAGCCGTTTTCTGGGCTGTGCGGAGAACGTGGGGGAGTTTCACCCCAACTCGTTCCTGTACTACAAGCACAGCCCAGCACCCAATATGGCGGCGCCCATGGACCTTTTTTTGAAAAGATCTATAGCCCTCGAGGAACCGGACCGGGAATGGCAGCAATGGCCGTCCGGCTTCACTGAGACTTCAAAACTCTTTCCGTTCTGCGCAACGGATACGCCCTCCACAGTTCCATTACCAGGTTGTCCATGAGGCTCTGGAGGCCAATGCACTACGCAGGACAGACATTCCACGTTTGTGCTGGGGCATCAGGGTCGTGGATGGCGGCCGCGCGGGACCGTTCAAGCGTTTTTGGTCCACATGAGTTCGGGTACCCTTGAAGCGCAACCACTTTGATCGGCACGCTCGCCGATCAAGGTGGCCGTGCTTGAAGGGAAAGCGCATGACTGTCTGTCGCTGGAGGCATCCGAGTCGACCATACTTGATACCGCACTGTCGACTATGGGCGTTGAATATCAGCTGTATATGAAGTCAGCGTCTGTACTGTTCCGTTCTTTCTGTTTTTCTTAACTATAGCAGTAGCAAAGGCTACGATGCTGACGCTATCGACATTTTGCTTTTTAAAAGCGTGTTTTCGCTGGTCTTGACCTCAGATCTTAGCCTTTAAATGAACTGTTTTTCACACGAGTGTCGACGCCCCTGTACACTGCTCTTTTTTTTTTTTTTGCGTAAGGGCAGTACGACCTTTCGCGGTGCTTTCAGTGCTTCGGGAGCGCGTGACCGTTGGTGCAGAAAGAACGGCGATCGCAGACGAGCTCACTTGCTTATACATGTCACGGGACTCGTGAGTCTGTCCAATGTATATGGTACAGCGCAGTTAACTGGCTCGGGAGGATACTCTAGGATATTCTCGTGACTGCAGCTATACTATATACGACGATGTATTGCGGTTGTTCATCCACCTCTCGATGACATTTCGAGGGAGAAGGTACGCTGGCTGCCAGTTCTATTCAGGCTTTGAGTGCGCACAGGGCTTCTCTGGTTGTACTTGACTCAGGTGCGTCACGATTTTGTGAAGGCGGAGTTTGGGCTGTCAGGATAGTTATGCACGTGCGGCCCCGGGAGGGGTACGAGTACTGCGTTGATGAACTTTTGAGTCGATCCCGTTGTTTCACAACACCGTTTCGATCGTGGAACGCGTACTGTTGCGAGGTACGGGCTGTTGACACGGTGAAGGCTAGGAATTGGGTCTTTATTAAAAGAATTTGACCCAAAAGAAAAGAGGGCCCCAGGCCCTTGGAAAATACAGACTGGCTCCCCGAGCAGCTGCTCTCTTCCGCTGCTGGAGGAAGACTCCCTTTGTCCGTTGACGGTCGAGTTTTCGAACGCCGTGGTCACGTGACCAAGCCGCGGTTCTAGGAAGAAGCGTCCTTGGGGGTCGAATCCAGACCACCCCGAGTTCCGATGCGAGAAGAGAGGGGACAGCCGCGCTTCGCGACCCTCATAAACATGTCAAGTTCGAGAGGAGTGCGTCTTCGGCTGAAAATGAGCCCCGCGTCCACGACGAGGCCGGCACCCTGCGGCGCCGAGGGGAGACCGGGACGCTCGCGGCACAAACAGTTTCCCGGAATTCGCGGGCCCGCAGGCCAGCAGTGTCGTGCAACGCAACAAACTCCTCCCCCCGATGAAGTCCTTCGCCGAGGCTGCGTCCCCAGATGCAGGGTCGAGAGAAGGCGCTCCGGACGGCAACAGCGCAAATGTATGCGCTCACTTTTCACACACACACGCACTCACACTCACATACGTTCACGGAAACCCCTGGCTGAAGGTGCCCAAGCGACTAACGACTGCCAGACGCCGTTTTCCAGAAAACTCTCCCTGCCTGTTCCTGCTGAACAAGTATTTGGCTCTCGACAACACATGGCAAAGCACACAACAACAAAAGCAACGCAGAGGTCTCAGACGATGCTTTAACGCCGTCTCATATTCGCGTAGCTTAGAACCCTCTACTCAGACCGTCCGCATTTCGATTCTCACTTCCCTTTTTGTATTTTACGTCGAAGTTGAACTCTTGCAAGATGAGGCTCCATCTCAGGAGTCTGCCATTCTTGCTCGACATTTGCTTCAGCCATGACAAAGGGCAATGGTCGGTCTCGACCGAGAATTTTGTACCTTGGATGTAGCAAGACAGCTTTTGAATGGCCCATACTATGCACAGGCACTCTTTCTCAGAGGTGCTGTATGATTCCTCTCGCGGCGTCAATTTACGACTGAGGTACAGCACAGGATGTTCTTCTTTCTTTTCGTTTATCTGAGAAAGCACGACACCTAGGCCACGGTTGCTAGCATCGCACTGGAGAACGAATTCACGTGAAAAATCTGGTGAAACCAACACAGGTCGCGATGACAGAGCTTCCTTCAAATTTTGGAAGGCCTCCTGCTTGGCGCGTGTCCAGCTGACCAGATCAGCCTCCTGCTTCCGTAGGCTGTCTGTGAGCGGACTTGCCACTTCCGAGTAATTCGGAATGTAGTGCTGGTAGTAACCAGTCATACCGAGAAAAGACCGCACGTCCTTCTTGGTTGTCGGCATGGGGAAATCTCTGATAGCCGCCACTTTAGTTTTCAGGGGCTTTCCCCGCCCTATTTCGTGCCCCAGGTATGTCACCTTGGCTCTACCTATCTGGCACTTTTTCGCCTTTAGCGTCAATCCTGCGGCCCTAAACCTCTCGAAAACTGTTCTAAGGTGTTCTACGTGAGACATCCAGTCCTTCGAGAATACAGCCACATCATCCAGATAGGGCAATGCGAAGTCACTGAGACCTTCAAGCACCCGGTCCATTAATCTAGAAAAACAGAATGGCGCGTTTTTCAGGCCAAAACTCATAGTAATCGGCAGAAAAACTCCGAAAGGTGTGATGAACGCCGCATAGCGACTGGCCCGTTCAGTTAATGGCACCTGCCAGTATCCTCTCACCAAATCAAAAGTAGAAATAAACGTAGCCCCGCTTACCAATTCCACTCTTTCCTCAATATTGGGCAACGGGTAGATTTGGTCTTTTGTTACAGCATTCAATCTCCGGTAATCCACACATGGTCGTGGATCCTTTCCGGGAACCTCGACAAGCAAACACGGGGAGCAATAATCGCTGCTACCCTCCTTAACGACTCCGAGTTCCAGCATTCTGTTTATCTCTTTCTTCATGATTTCCATTTGTCTGGGAGACGCTCGGTATGGCTTAGACTTGAAAGGGACCTCAAGCAGCTTATCAAGGCGGTGCGAAGTAGGAGCGACAAACGAAGTCTTTGGCTCGCTTTCTATTTTTCTAGAGCGCTGGCTGCTCCGCGCCTTGTGCGATACGCCAGCCTCGTTTTCCTTAGGTGCAGCCATTTCAACATGGCACCTTTCCTCCTTCTCCCCAACTTCGGCATTAATTAGTTCACTGGCATCAGCTGCTGTCTCTTGATCTTGGTAGATAAGCTTCTGCGAAAGTTGTCGCGCTTTAGCCCGAGTTAGAGCCATTACTTGGGCTTCGGCGTCAGCGAAAGCACGACCCCTTTCATTCAGGAGTTGTTCCGAACTGTTCGAAAAGAGGTAAGGGTAGCCTTCGGGCAGACCCTTCGATACAGCTGCTACCGTGCTTAGTGTGCCAAATGGACCTTCAATTTCGACCTTAGCCATCGGCAGACACACAGAGTCTTTACTGACTGCCTGACGAATCCATGCGCACTCCGACACATAGTCTTCCTTGGTGACATATTTAGGATGCACAACATCCATGGTGGCTGCCGAATCCCTCAGTACTCTGCATTTCTGCCCATTTACGATGTAATCTCTAGTGTATGGTTGCAAAAGGTCATGGTTTCTTGGGTGGTCACTCAACGAGGCCAACACTGGCCTTTCTTTCGGGCAGTTTCGAGCAAAATGGCCTGGCTGTTTACAATTAAAGCAAGTGAAAGGCATCCTTTTTTCTAGCTCTGAATAATTAGCACCACTCTCTTTACTCGCAAACTCCTTAACCTTACGTGAGGTATCAGGGCGCTGAGAACCGCGTTCTTTGTTCTCCGCTTCTCCGCAAGCTCTCTGCTGCTCTCGGGAATAAACTTTCTGGCCCTGATATCCGTTCCTGAAGTCCTGACTCACCTTAGGCTGCCGAAAGCTGCGGCTTGCCACGTACTCGTCCGCAAGCTGCGCTGCTTTTTCCACGGACAGTCCATCTTGCCGGTCCCTGACCCACAAGCGGATGTTTTCTGGCAAGGTGTCATAGAACTGCTCCAGACAAACCAAATCCTTTAGCTTTTTGAAATCGTCCCCTGCCTTTGAGCCTTTTACCCACTGCGTCAGGTTATCGTTTAAAGTGCAGACAAATTCCAGAAAACTTTCATTCTGCTTTTTTCTGGATGTCCGAAATCTCCTCCTGAACTCTTCTGTTGAGATCATGTACTTCGCGAGCAGGCTTGATTTCACCAGATCATAGTTACCCGCTTCACTAGAACTCAAGCGAGCCACAACCTGTGAAGGTTCTCCTGGGAGCAACGCCATCAACTTTTCTGGCCATATGTCGCGGCTAATGGACTGCCTCTCGCACATCCTCTCGAAATTGACGAGGTAGAGAGCAATGTCATCGCCTACTTTGAACGGCTGAAGCAAGTTCGTCATCTTAACATTACCTCCCTGAGGTGTGACGGCACTTTCACCCCGTTCTAACCTTGCCCGCTCGAGCCTTGCCTTCTCGATTTCGAGCTCAATCTTTTTGTTCTCTCTCTCCGCTTCCAACTCCGCCTGTTTCTTTTCTTTCTCTTTCTGCCTTTCTCGCTCGTCAGCCTTCTCTTTCTCCACTCGGCGTATCTTTTCCCAAGCATCCGTTATCTCGTCCTCTTCAAACTCCACCTCTGCAATTGCATGGCGAATCTCTGGTTTCCTCATGCTTTGGTTTACCTCTAAACCAAGTTCAGCTGCCAACAGCAGCAATTCGTCTTTGCTCAGTTTCTTTATGTCCATGGTTGGCGAGAGCCGACTACAAAATTTGCAAACTACTCACACACCCAGTGGTGAATAAATGCAGTCGATTCCTCAGATAGAACCCAGTTCTAAATCATCTGGCAATACGTAGTCGCTTCAGCACTCACCCAACCAGGAGCCCTTGATGGCCACCGTGACTTCCGAAGTCAGGAACTGCCAAGTCCGGCGATCCCAGATCGTCGTTGTTGCCTTTAAGTGGTTGTCTTCTCGCCTGGCCTTCACGCTGCGCTGCGACGATGGTGACTCCCTGAGCCACGTAGCGGAGCTCCGATGATCCCGGATCCTCGAAGGCGCTCTCTCGTCAGCAGTTGTCCACCAGCCTTGTCCTTATCCCGCCGCTGCCAACCAGTTTGTTGCGAGGTACGGGCTGTTGACCCGGTGAAGGCTAGGAATTGGGTCTTTATTAAAAGAATTTGACCCAAAAGAAAAGAGGGCCCCAGGCCCTTGGAAAATACAGACTGGCTCCCCGAGCAGCTGCTCTCTTCCGCTGCTGGAGGAAGACTCCCTTTGTCCGTTGACGGTCGAGTTTTCGAACGCCGTGGTCACGTGACCAAGCCGCGGTTCTAGGAAGAAGCGTCCTTGGGGGTCGAATCCAGACCACCCCGAGTTCCGATGCGAGAAGAGAGGGGACAGCCGCGCTTCGCGACCCTCATAAACATGTCAAGTTCGAGAGGAGTGCGTCTTCGGCTGAAAATGAGCCCCGCGTCCACGACGAGGCCGGCACCCTGCGGCGCCGAGGGGAGACCGGGACGCTCGCGGCACAAACAGTTTCCCGGAATTCGCGGGCCCGCAGGCCAGCAGTGTCGTGCAACGCAACAGTACGCGCGCTGACAGAAGTCAGTTGAGCAGGCGCCATACACTACCCTTGCCCCCGTCGCTAACACTTCAACCGTTCCGCTGCGTTAACGTGTCAATAGTTAGATAACCTGCACGCGACGTCGCCAGCACCATGGCCATATATCTTGCACGGCTTTATCAGGGCCGCCTTGTTAGACTTACACGGCAGCAGCTTGAATTGTAATCCAGACTTTTGTGACCACGCTCTTATGGCGGTAATCAAACTGGGAGGCGTCTGAGTGGTCGTAACCAATACATGCTACTTGTATATAACATCGGTATTGTTAGCAAGGGTGTCTATTGTCCTTAACACAATAGGACCGCAGCGTCAGTCTTTTCTGCGATGCGATGCATCAGTTTGCGGCATTTGTGATGTTGGATGTTTTGCTTCGAACGAAAAAAAAAAAGAGGGTTCCGTTTATTCAACCCAGTAATGGTTAACAGTGTACGAGACACGTAGGATAAGAAGCGCGATTGCACTTGAATAAGACGAGTTCGAAGCTCGAGGACGTCCACCTGAGGTTGGCGGTGACACGCCCAGGTGACGCTCGCGGCCGCCGAGTCTTGAGCAGCGCGGGTGGCGGTTTTCGTTCGGGGCGAACCCGGCGGGAGCCGACGTCCGGTTAACGAGGCACGCTGGACCCCGTTCGAAGCTTGGCCGGGAGACTGCAGACGCTGCTGCAGCAGGCTTTCGACCGCTGGCGCACGATGTCGACCGGTGGGGTGACGCCGCAGTTCGCTCACGTTGCGGCGACGGATGGCGCGTCGACCGGTCGACGGCCACGGCGCAGTCAGCCTGTGCGCGCGCCTCTCCGCGGCGGCTCCTCCGTAACATCTCTAGTGCGTTGCCTTCTCGCCGCGGCAGGGCAGGCCAGAAAAGCGCCGCGAATGGTCGCATGTTTGTTAATCGTGTTCTGTGGAGAGGTGTGGTAGCGGATTCTATATTAGCCACGCTGTTGAAATTTCATAGAGCGTGCACTATAAGTTTGCTCTTGTCAGACACATAATGATAACTGCCGCCGTTATGAGCCGCTGAACAGGAAGAGGAAGTTTTTTTGAGCCAGCTGCTGTTCAGGCCGGATATTTCTCCGCAAGAAGGTACTACTACACAAGCTTACTGAAGGAGGTAGTCTCGGTACTGTGACAGGGGCGGATATATATATGGCTCACTTTTGGAGGGGGTCGTTTTGGGGATGAGGGGTCTGTTCTATTTGAACATGCATTTATTGCACCTTTATCGTCGAAAAAGTGGCTTTGGTATGGTTCTCGTGCGCAAAAAATTTCTCATTTGTGGCCGGTCCTCTAAATCTGTCCCTGGGTTGAAAGTATACATTTCAGACACTGAAATCTTTCTTCAGTGACTCGCTGTTTGTGTTTTTAGCACTGGGATAATGTATTTGAGCGTTTAAGCTCGGCGTCAGACACCTCCATTGAAATCTAATTATTTTTTTTTATCAAATGTGCATGTACAGCAGCTGTCTGCAGTGGTGTCCAAGTGAAATAATGTCGCAAACATGAACCGTTCGTTCTCTTCAGAAGCTGCAAGTGCATGAGCGATGTTAGCTAGGTCCGTATATGCGCTGCATTCGGCATTACACTCGGCGCTTTCTCCTCGACCTTTCTCGCACTGTACATGACGAACCTTTACAGGAAACTCCGTGCGTCCAGGAACAGGCTCGTATTTAGGCGACCCGAACAGCGCCCAGTTTTCCTCGAGAATGCCACTATGGGCGCATATGTACCCGCTTGGCAGCTGGATAGTCCTGGTCCCGCCTGGGCGCACGGTTGGAGGAAACGATTGCCCTTGAAAGCAAAGTAAATAAGCGCCGCTTTGCGCGTCTTTTTTCATTCCCGGTGGACGTGCAGTCCCGTCTGCAGTAATGAGGGAAGGAAACTGAGTTGGCCAGGAGGAGAGATGGGCCCGGCGTGCTCAGGCAGGTGCCCAGGTTACAGGAATACACACGCACACTCTCCGTCTCTCATTCGGCGTATGTCCGGAGCGCCTCGACTCCTTTCTTATTAGCGAGGAGGGATGACACACGCACGCGCAGCTTCTCTCGTGACGTCTTTGATGACGTATAGTCGCTCATTCGGGGAAAGAGAGCTTTCCTTTTCTGTTTCTATGCGCGGCGTGAGATTTTCCTTTTTCGCGACGAGAGAGGGGGTATCGAGTTCTCTCTTTTCATATTTATACGCGCTTGAATAGACCTTTCGCTTTCAGCTCCTTGCGTTTCCTGATGTCGCCTCTGCTTTCATTGTACGGGCCCAGCGCCGTGTGGTGTGTCGCGGATCAGGTCGAACTCCGCTTGCGTGCGAGCTGCGTCACCTGTATTTGGTACGCTGCTGATTCAGCTCGCCTTGTTTTTTTGTCTTGCTTGCTTTCTTTCGCGCTTTGTTTCTTAAGTGCTGTGACCGCTAGTGGTACATTAGAGTCCGTTAGGAGGCGCGTCCGTGGGTTTTTCTCTGAAATAACTCTTCAGCAGAGTGATATTAGCTGAATGCGCAAGCGACTGTTCGAGCACTCTGCTAAGCCCCGCAACGCTCTGCTGGCACGAGCTTTCTCTGTCATTCATGAGTGTTTATTTTAATTCTCTTCAGGGTGGCTCAGCGGTTATGGTGCTCGGCTGCTGATCCAAAAGACGCGGGTTCGATCCCGGCCGCGGTGGCTAGAATTTCTTTGGAGGAGAAATTCTAGAGGCCCGTGTACTGTGCGATGTCAGTGCACGTTAAAGAACCCCAGGTGGTCGAAATTTCCGGAGTCCTCCACTACGGCGTCTCTCATAGCCTTAGTCGCTTTGGGACGTTAAACCCCATAAACCAAACCAAACCAATTCTCTTCAGTGGAATAACTGTAGGGTTCAAAGGGTTCTGCGTTCTAGCACTGTAAAACGAACAAAAAATTTACCTGTGATAATGCGTGCGGGGCTCCATGTTCGAAAGCTCATCAGCTAGCTCACTTACGTCAGTTTCAAGCATTAAATCCACCTCACCTTTTGTTTATTCGACTGTCGCAAAGCTATCTTCTGCCGAGTGTTATTATTCCAAAACGGAGCAGCTATTCTACAGGCGCCCGCAGATAACCGTGGCTGCAGCTATTAAGCGCGCTCATAATTCAACAGATTCTGCTCAACCGAAAGCTGCACGGCGTATAGCTGACCTTATCTCACCGCACTGTAGGAGCCGCAGTGGATGGAACCGGGGTCGGTCGGCCGGCAAACCGCTCGCTTGGTTTGATAAGGAGGTGTGTATAGTGGGTGGAATAGTAGACTGTTTCGATAAGATCAACGTCGCTCGAAAGAGGTGAGCGCGCGAGAGGTCGTTCGCCGCGCGAACCTCTTCTCTTCGCGAGGCTGCTTGTGATAAGTTGGCGATAGTAACCGCCTGGGAAATAAGCAAAAAATAACGAAAAATAGGGAAAATTAGCGAGATCTTTCCTGTCTTCTCAGCCTGCTTAGCTCGTCGTATAGAAGTTCACAGAAGGAAGCACAAACGTCGCTGGGTATACATTTGTTATAGTCTGCCCCTGCGGTACAGAACAGCGACGCACGCCACGTGCCGGTGCCGCGTCGTTGTCCTTGAAGACAATGGCGGAACGCATCAGTGAAAAGGCCGACCCCTGCTTTTCACCATCGCAACTCGCATGCTTCCGTGTCGATGACTCGATTCATCACAGGCATGTCGTCGGAACACGCTTGTGCGTGAACTATTAGCGAAACTCCGCTTCTAAGTGTGTCTGCGCCACTTTTTGTAATCTAGCAGGAGGAGGCGCTACCGGTGAATCTGGCATCAACTATTGGCGGCTGCTGTTAACATTTGAGCTCGTACGAGAACTTTTCATCAACTGACATAGGTGGCGCGACAATCTGTTGGTCTGGAAACTGGACCAGTCAGAGTATCAGATGTTCGTTCATCTGTGATGGGGAGCTTCGTAACTGGCATTCAGCACGTGGATTAGAAGATGCTACTATCATGCTAGGTCTCTTCGATTTGGCTGCACTAGCTGAGTGCAGCGCGTGCCCTCTGCACTTTCCTCTTCGTTTTGTACAAGTGCAGGCCTAGTTCTCGACGAGTTCTCGACTGCGCTGCACTCACTTCGGAGCCAGTGCCAGCCAGTTCACGATGCCGGGTGGCCTGCACATTTTGTGAACTTGCCTGTTCGTTTTGACAGCGACAGTGCGGCGCTAGTGTTGTGAACTGCCGGAACCGGCCTTGCGCGCTCGTTGCACGGTGGCAGAACTTTATTAGCAAAACTCGTGCAGCCAGTGCAGCCCAATCGAAGAGACGTGCTGTTGCCGTCATATGTCTGCGGCGGCGGCGAAAGAAGGCCAGAACTCAGGAGCCATGGTTTATGCGAGGCTTAGCTTTATTCGACATAACGCTCGACCTATCTCTACGCGCATCAAACGCAGGTCGACAGTGAAGACCGAGCTTCCGAAAGCGGAGTGGGGTCTCTCTCTCTCAGTAAATTGGTTTTTGGGGAAATGGCGCAGTATCTGTCTCACATATTACACACCTGGACCGCGCCGTAAGGGAAGGGAGGAAGGTGGGAATGAAATAGAGCCAATCAGCGTTTGAAAACTGACGCATTTATTCAGTTATTTGTAGCGAACTTTGCAAAATGCGCACTTTTCCTGCCGCGGAGGCAAATTGCAAAGACACCCTTATACCGTGCGAAGTCAGTCGAAATTAAGTTGGAGCCCTCCACTACGGCGTCTCTTTTGTTCTTTTACCCCGCCTTCTCCCTTTCTTGATGCAGCGTGGGTGCGGTTCCTTATTTCCACTTGTTTCCTAGCTGATGCCAGCGAACTCTGTCTTCCCTCCAGATTTGCTCACTTCATAGCTAGCTTCCTCAGAGCTGCGCTGTCGTAGATTGAGAGAGCGCAACGCATCCAGGGGTGCGAGAACGTGACTGCCTCGTGCCGGCTGCGGCGACAGCATGGGCGACAGTGAACGAGCGGCAACGAGCCGGCTCGTTCGGCGCGCGACGCGACGCATGCGCTCGTCTCGTGCGTCATCTGCCCACCCGAACGGCGGCTGCTGCTCCGGCTACGTTGAGCGGTCGCCTTTTGCACCTGAACAAAGGAATTCGCCCCGCGGAGATTCCTTCGGCCGCCTCCTCTCCCTCTCGCCATTCCCACGCCCTCAGCACGTGTGTTTCTCACCGCTGGTGTCCCTCGCGTTGTGGAGGTGTGTGTGTGATCGGTTTCCTGAGCTGTTGATGCGTGCAGCTATTTACGGCGAATTAAAAGGAAAACAGAAAAAAAAAACGAGCCAGGATGGAGTACGGGAAATAACCTGCGAAACCTGGCTGGAGTACGCACGTGCGGTTTGTGACGCGCGCAGCTTAAGGTTGAGTACATTCTTTTTTTTACAACCGAACTTGACGGAAGTACCTGTCTATGCTAACACGCGTTGCACTATTTGAAAGTTGAGTACAGTGTTCTACTGTAGTTCCGAGAATGTGAGAGGTGCTGGAGTGGTGACGTCGAAAACATTTTTGATCCCGCTCAGCTGTAAGGGATGTCTGCCAGCTGCTGCCGGCTAATTCTGCTCGTTGCTGCTCCACTCCTCGCTGTTGCTCGGTGTCGTACTATCCCTTATATTGCACACGCCTGAGGCGGGCAGCTGCACACAACTTCGTTTGCGCACTTTCGGTTCGGCGAGCGCCCACAGGTGCTGACGTCAGCGCGAGAACTCCTGTAGGGACCCGGCCCACCGCCGCCGCTAACAGCTTGCGCTTGCGCGCTCCACTGAGCGGCGAGATTTTCATTCGTTTCTGCGCATGACAAGGCTGCCTCGACAGTGGCGGCGCATCGTCGCGCGATAAAGGGCGAATCCTTTACGCGACCTTGGATTGTGTTGGCCCGCGGCGTCAGTCGGCTTCCTGCGCTCGTCGTCGGCGGCGGTGTTCGTCGCAAGGAGAACGCGCGACGCTCGCTCGGCGTGCCATCGGCGTCGCGGCTGCCTCTCTGGAGCCTGTCTCTGTGTCGCCGGCATCCGTCGTCGCGGACTCTCTCCTATCCACACTCATACTCGCGACCGAGCCCCGCACCGCTGTATCCGACGGCGTCCGCAGGCTGTGCGCTGGACTATTTACTTATTTACGTCTCTGGTGGTGACCCCTCCTCATCCCCGATTCGGAGTGCACATACATACCTGCAGCTGCGCCGGACAACACACATCGGGAAGCCATGCAGATCAAGTGGGCTGTGTCGAAGAAGTTTTTCGTATGTGACGCTTCGCCCCATTCTCCGCAAAGCTATAAGCGTGCGAATTCGCTTTGGAACGGGAATGTGGTTTTATTTGTAAGTGGTTCTCAATTCCAAGCGGCGAGGCGAGGTCGCGTGCACGCTGGGATTGGCTGGAAGCCGTTTGGTGTTGCCGGAAGGGTCGAACTCTTCGAATGTCGTTGCAGCCTGTGTAGCGGTGGTGACGGCACCTGTGCGTTTGAGGGATGCATGAAATTGAGTCTTCGTTTCTGTAGCTAATGGCATGAACCCCATGAAAACATTTGTGTGAGCCACCGCGATATTGAGTTATTATAACTGGAAATAGCTAGCATGCTAGTGAAGTAGTGATTAAGCGTGTGCTTTGACCTGACTGCAGTTGCATGGTGAGAAAAAAGACATAGTACCACGCAATATTGCTGGCACTGTGCAGCGACCATTGCAGATATATTTGTTTTCGCCATGTAATTCTCACCATTGTGCAGACTGTTTTTTAACAAGACATTCATACTTTTGCTTCTCACTCGGGTCAGGCATGTATCCCAGTGGTGTGTGTGTGTGTGTGTGTGTGTGTGGGGGGGGGGGTTGCGAGCGAGAGGGCCCGGCCCCCCCCCCCCCCTGAAATCAACTTCACCCCCCCGCCCCTCGTTTTTTTGGTTGTGCTCAGCCAGCTCAGCCAACAGCTGCCAGCACTCCACTTCCTGGCTATGTGCCTGACTCGGGAATTAAAACCGAGAAACTGAACTGGTATGCATTTTTCCAAATGATTGCTTCTGGTGAAGTGGAGAGGAAGGCAAAAGCTATGCAGTTTTGATCTGTCAATTGGTCTGCGCTTGTCGTACATATGGGTTCAACCAGTCTCTCATTCCGTGTGCTCTAGAGCTGGTCTAAACCAATTCACATTTTGGGTGCTGTTTCAGGTAATGACCAGACTAAATTCAACCCCTGCGGAGGTGGTCTAAGACATCTATCAGCAATGATTGTTGTACTGTGTACAGAATCTTATTGTTTTAATAGGCTCTGTTCAGGCTTTTGCATTTCACCTGAGCACGCCGTTTTAAACTGTCTCTCCTGGTCTTTTGTTTAGGAAAGCTCGAGTGGAGTCAGCGTTGGCAGTTCACGATCACGAGACCACCTGGACAAGGCTCCACTGGGGCTCCGGAATCTTGGCAACACAGTAAGCAACATATTCTACATCTCTTAAGCAGCATAAGCAGAGGGACTGTTACAGTTGTTCCTCAAATCAACACTTCTAATCTATGTTAAGTAATATGTTCAGTAATTGTTCAGTGTTTGTTGTATGCCCAGTAAAAAGGCCAAGAGGCTAAAGCATTGGGCAGCTGACCATGACATGTCTGCAGGTTCTGTTCACGGCCTTCGATGCCTCGTTTCGGTGGTTGCAAAATGCAAAAACAGATGCTTTATGTGAAGCTCTCAATTATTTAACTCGTGTAGCAAAGTGTGCAGTCCTTAAAGGAAATAAATGGGCCACTGTGCACATGACTAAAGCCGGCAGCAGGTTTTGTAGCAGAATTTATGGAGCACTCCACAGCTCTAGATATGAAGTATAGCCTTTATATTATGCGTCATCAGCTCTTCTGTCGTGTGGTCAAACACAAACTGGCCCAACTGTCCGCTCTAGAAGTTGACAACTGTTGTCCCAACCTTGCAGACTTTCAGAATGCCAGGAGTGTTCTGTGAACTCCACAATACAACTTAACGGCAGCTTGAGTTGTATATCCAGCAAGCTCATTATTTTTGATGACTGCATGTACAGTATCAAGTCTGCCAATTGTGGACTTGTCAAAAAGTATCCAGCCAGCAAAAAGCTAATTTTTCCTGCGATCACAAAGCCTAATATTCTTACATGCTACTAGTGCCTGTCACTTTTAGGCTGCATGCTTTGGTTGCAAAACAAATTTTTTTTCATTGATTTGTAATATACCTGGTTTTATGCACTGGGTGCAATTTCAGTTTAAGTGTGAAATTCCGTTCACCGCTCTCTATTCATTGAGTACTGTAGTGGTAAGCTTCCCGTGCCTTTCTGGTGGCACCAAGAAACATCTCTTATTTGAAGCCCTGCACAGAACTTAGGCCCATCTGTGTCTTGCTTGGTGATTTGTGCCATTGGCAGCTTCAACCTTTGTCTTTCTTCATTGCAGTGCTTCATGAACTCGATAGTGCAGTGCCTGGCACACACCCGACCCCTGCTTGAGTACTGCCTTAAGGATGGCTACATCTCCGAGATCAACACGAGCACTTCTTCCATGAAGGGGGCCCTCTTTGAAGGTGTGTATAGTCTCCTGTGACGTTTTCCATGTTTTAATCTGCAGTGCTGTAAGAATACCTAATCTCAATCTGTTCTGCAAAAAAATTAAGTAGCTTGAAATCATGTCTCTGTTAAGAGACTCCTGGGCCTGACAACTGCTGCAGGTGATTGTTTTGATAAAACTGTGTGTGTGTCATAATGTGTATGTCATAATAATGTTTCATAATGTAAGATGCACACAGTCCACTCGTGCTGAGGAATACAGCAGGTGGTTTTTGTTTTTTTTATCTCAGTTTGAATATGGGGCATGAGTTGCTGCTTTGAGTACTTGATCCGTATTTGCTGTGGGATAGTGTAGTCAGTTCTTTGAGCTTTGTTGTAGGCTCTAAGGGATATCCTTTAATGTAGCCATGACACATTTTTTTACCCATGTGTAACGAATTCTGTTCAAGACAAAGAAGGGGCCACTAAATTCTCGTCCTCATTTTAAAGGGGCCCTGAGGCCTCTACCAATAGATTATCACATGCTAACCACAACGGTTGTGCTTTTGTCATAAAACGGAGCTTTTGCAAGGTAGGAAAGGTCAGCAAGTCAAATACAGGTGTTGCTGTACTGTTCACTTTCACAGGTAAACTGCGTGCGTTGACAAAGTTCTCTGAATGGAGATTCCAGAGGGCGAACCAACTGCCATTCGCTTCAAATCAGCTATTATGACGTCCTTTTTGGTGTAGTTGTCACGAGTTTGAATCAAGTGGTGGGCAGATTTTCAGATGCAGTTTTCTCTGCAATGAAAGTCTTTTGCTGCTGGGTAAGCGTCAGCATAGGCAGAGAATCGATATTTGCTAGGCGTAAAAACTGGATTGAGTTCTCCTCAACGTCCTCTTAAATTTGTCTCAAATGTCTTAACAGAACGCCCCGACAACATGTGCCAAACATGTCACTTATGCCATATTTATTCGCATACAAAAGTCTGGCTTGATAAATTTGTGGAACTGCATTATGCATGCATTGACTTTCATGTGTAATTCAGTCTTGGCCAATTTTTCTCCACATGCCCTTTGCAGCCTTTGCGACACTCATGAAGTCCATTTGGAGGAGCAGCAATGGCGAATATGCCATCAGCCCCCAAGCATTTCGCAGTCAAATACAGAAGTTTGCACCACGCTTCATGGGCTACAGGTAAGCAGTGCTTTATTAATTGCTATTAGTTTGTAGTGGATGCCCTGTGGTTAGCAGTGTGGACTTTTGAAACTGAGTGGAAGGTGATGGATGAGCCACTAGCAAAACTTATATCTATGGAAATGTGCAAATTGTAAGTGTACTCTTATGTTACTTTTGTCAAGTGCAGCAATTGTGAGTCTTATGCTGGCCATCCTAACTTGCACTAAATGTTGTTGGCATGACCGCAATGTTCACGCTAAAACGAAGAGTGACCATAGTGAATTTCTTAATGCCTTGCAACACATTGCTTGTATTATACTGTCTGTAGGGTTATGGGCTTATCATGGATGCTGACACAACAAACCAGTTCAATTTGACTGATCTGTTACTTGACAGTACTGGACAAAAAAAGAGGTTTTTGATTCGTTTTACTGTGAATACATGTTGGGATGAAGTGAAAAATATGAGCACATTAACTTGCCTGCTAGTTTTTTGTACACTTATATGCCTAGCAAAATGGAAGGTTAAATCACTTGCTGTGTAAGTGGTTTTATTGCAATGTTTTTGTTTTTGGGCCAAGACTCTGCACTCAAGTTTACTTTGTAGTATTGGTTTTTGTAGTGGGTATACTTTTGTATGACGTTGTGATGCCTTTTTGTACTAAGCAGTTTCCGGCCAGCATGAGGACTGCTGTTGTGCACTGTTGGTACCTTTAAATTTCTCCTGCTGTTGCTCTCTTCAGTCTATTTGCCTTTGTCTAATTGCTTTGTCTTCAACTTTTGTGACTTATGTGAACTTATGTGAACTTTGTGGGGTTTAAAATCGGAGATAAATCCGTATTCCCCGTTTAACCGCGGCTGACTCAGTTCAAAGCCGCGCGCACCCCACCCCGTGATCGCGAGCGCTACTGAGCGCACGCCGACCACGGCGGGCCTGGCTCTACGGGAACAAAGGAACGACACACTGGCTGACACAAACAAGGCATTTATTGCTATAACAACAATAACGCCAGCTAGCGGCAAAATACACTGAGAAATCAAGGATGTCCGACTCACCAGCACGGTTACGAGCGAATGTTCGCCCATGGTAGGGCAGAGGGAATATCTCTGAGGCCGGACGGGACGAGCTGAGGGGAACATGTTTCCACACGAGGACGCCCGCGGCGAAGAGCGGAGCTTTGCGCGTGAACGTCCAACACGCTTCCCGGTCCCGAGCAGAAGAAAGAGAGAGAGCCTTCCCCCGCGCGCGAGCGGCAAAACACGCCATCCGTGGCGCTGCTGTCGCTGCGACTCGAGCGCCCTCCCCTGTTAGTTAAAAGTAACCCCACTAAAGGGAGTGCGTTGCGGGGAAGCTAACCACAGGGCACTGGTGAGTTGAGGGAAAGCGAACGCAGGGGACGAAGGCGTCCCCACAACTTATGTGGCTTATGTGACTGTTTGCCAACTGCTTTCGCTCACCATTGCATTACTCTGGTCCGCAGTCAACAAGACTCCCAAGAGTTCCTGCACTATCTTCTTCAAGGCCTTCACGAGGACATCAACCGAATAACCACAAGGCCACGACACCTTACCACGGAGATTGATGACAATCTCAGGTTGGTTGCTTTGTCATTTCGGGCAGGAAATGCTTCTAGCACCCTGTTCCTTTGAAATCATTCAGTCAACAAGACTGATGGGTCTGCGAAGTTTCCTGAATTTTTTTCAGCTGGCACAGCAACCATGAAAGCGCTGCTTCGTGATAGTCCCTCAAAAATGGCACTCACTTTCTATAAAGTTGGTAGTATGCGACCGTGACCAGGAGTGCTTCTAGAGATTAACATTCTTACATTCCTCCATTTGGAAAAATTATGGCCAGCTTGTTCTGGGGTACCCAGTGAGTGTACGAAAGCAGTTTGGCTGAAAATCTTACGAGTGGCATAGGTAATTGAATGTGTTGAAAAAAAAAAAAAAGCATCGTGTGAAGGGAGGAGAAAAAAATGCATTTGTTTAGTGCCATCTTTTATTTCAGCTCTTTTTTTGCAGGGTTTTTAGGTTTTCACTCTAGTGCATTGTACTGTCGTGCTCATTATTAGCTGCAACACAAGAGCTGTGGCAGCAGGTCAGTTCTTAAAGCAGTGCCAGCCTTGAGCTGCTGGAAATATGTGCACTTAGCCATTGATACAAAGAAGAATGTGCACTCAATGTGTATTGAGAGCTCTGTGTCGGGGTCAATATTTCGCTATAAAGCAGAATCCTTGGCTGGTTTACTGCGGATGCGTTGCAACTCCTAATGAGCGCGATAGTACATGCCTTGACAAATGCTAAAGAAGTTAATTAGAAATTTAATGACGTGCGGTATTGGCTTTTAAAGCATGTCACACGGGTCTTTTGTGGTGGAATCTTACTTCCTGTGATAAGACAAACAAGCCTTTTTTTTTTCGTTGTAGTTGCTGCTGCCTGGGTGGGGCAGCAGCACAACACTGAGCAGTGGACTGAGATGACATAGGAGCCTGCAGCGTCCTTTCACCCTCGCGCTGCAGCGTCTGAATTGCAGTTGTGCCAATGGCTTGCGAGACATCTGTAGAGTAGCCGGCTGCACAGTACTAAAAAGAAAAGAAATGAGAAAATGCAACCATCAGTAATATTCAAGTTCTGAAGATTGAAAAAATGCTCAGTGTAGAAGTTCGCGGCGTTTCTAAATTTCATGTGATTTAATATAGATGGTGTGCAAAGTGCATATTTTGTCCGAAGCAAATCTTTTTACCTTTTATGTGGAGCATGCAGTGATAGCTCGCTTTAATTACCCAATCCATACCTTTCTTTCAGCGAGTCCCAAAAAGCAGCAGAGGCCTGGAAAAGATACCTGCGGTATGACGACAGCAAGATCGTGGGTACGTAATTTCTGCGCAGGGTTTTAGCATGATTCTGGTGCTCTCTTCAAAATGAAACTCGATAGAGAAAGTTAAATAATCAGCAGAGTACTTTTAAGTAATAAGCACCAGTCTGAAGTGACTGTCCTCTTTTTTTTTTTTTTTCTGAAATCATCTTGTGTTGTTCAGTTTGAGTTCAAAAATGGTCAATGGAAATTTTTCATTTTACTTCAACTTCTATGCACATGGAAGGTACGCATACCTTTTATGTATGACTAATTAAGGAGTTAATGAGCATTTTTCAGCTTCTGCTTACGTGGCACTCTTGCCTTTCTTTTTGAGGCAAATTCAGTGATTTAAACTGTTGTAGGGATTGAATCACAGAGGACACACTAACTATTCACCAGTGGCCATTCAGTGTGCAGCTGGTATGTCAAAACATTTCTTTAATATATGTTAAGTCCACAAAAAAAATGCTGTTTCAGTAATTCAGGCTGCTGGTTTTGTGGTGCAGCCTTGTACTCTATTGTGAACTTGAAATTATCGTGCGTCAAAATTGTGATCTTGCGTTTAAAAATGAAACTGTTAGTACTAAAGCAGTGTTCTATTTCAATTCATTCATAACTTGGGTTTTCGTTCTTGGTGCAAAACGTTAATCCGAAGGAGTGGAGGGTATCTGCCTAATTAAAATCTATGCATTCTCCAGTCTTGCTTATCTTCGGACGTGCGGAGTGCTTGCTTGCCTTTTGAATGGATATGATAGCACACAATGAATTGAAGATAAGGCTTCCTATTTTGTAAGCATTGTCGTACATGGACAATGGTCAGATTTGATGAGGCATGTTAAGCTTGCTGCTTATGCTGCAAGCTAGGAGCAAGCTGCACAGTTTTATCTGAGTTGTTGGCATGTTTTGGTGGGAACTGCGTGACCGCACCTCCAACAGCACGTGTACTGTGTGGTCTTCGGGCTTGTCACTGACCGGTGTGTGTATTCTGTGTGCAGACTGCTTTGTGGGCCAGCTGAAGAGCACGCTCAAGTGCAGTGTGTGTGGCCACAAGTCGGTCACCTTTGACCCCTTCTGGGATCTCTCCCTTCCTATACCCAAGGTGAGAAAGCTGATGGAAGATGCTTTGGGTATCATGACAAAGCACCATGTCACTACAGCTCACAAAAAGCAGCACAGGGACTAAATATGGATAGTGTAGTGTGGGGTTTAAAATAGGGGAGATAAACACGTATTCCCCGTTTAAGCGCGGCTGACACAGTTCAAAACCGCGCGTACCCCACCCCGTGGTTGCGTACGCTACCGAGCGCACGCCGACCACGGCGGGCCTTGCTCTACGGGAACAAAGGAACGACACACTGGCTGACACAAACAAGGCATTTATTGCTATAACAACAATAACGCCAGCTAGCAACAAAATACACTGAGGAATCGAGGATGTCCGACTCACCAGCAAGGTTACGAGCGAACGTTCGCCCACGCTAGGGCAAAGGGATAAACTCCGAGGCCGAGCGGGACGGGCTCGGCGGGAGCAAGTTCCGACCAAGAGGCACCCGTCGTCGAAGAGCGGAGCGGCACGCGGAAACGTCCGCTTGCTATCCCCGGTGCCGAGCAGAAGAGAGACCCGTCGATCCCCGCGAGCGCGCAGCAAAACGCCATCCGTGGCGCTGGTGTCGCTGCGACGCGAGCGCCCTCCCCTGTTAGTTAAGAGTAACCGAACCGAGAGGAGTGCTTTGCGAGGGAACTAACCACAGGGAACTAGTGAGTTGAGAGAAAGCGAACGCAGGGGACGAAGGCGTCCCCACAGTAGCAAAAAAAAACAGCATGGCACAAAGAGTTGTGTCAGGACAGCACAGTGAGAAAACGGGGTGCGGCATCGTGGGATGAGGATAGATATATGTGTTAACTCCTTACCTCTTTCCTTACCATGGGAAGACTGGCCGTTTCAGGGTGGTGTGTGCATTGAAAAGAAAATTGCCCATAAATTTAAACATTTTGCTTTGTTGTAGCACATCATAGTGTGGCTAGAAGGGCTCTGTTTCTGACATAAAAAAATAGAACAGAATATTTACTGCTTATGAAAAAAAATCTTCGGTTGGCAAAATTCTAGAGATTCTTGCAAAGACACGCTAAAATATTAAATATATTCAGTCAGAAAACAGATCTGTTGGAAACAAGTATGTAAAGTTACAGAACTCTTCATGCTAGACTTTTCAATCAGTTAAAAAAAAAGGGGGGGGGGGGGGGGGGGAGCAAAAATCAATTACTCACGCAAAGCGCTTTAAGCAGCTCCACAGTGCAGTGCCAAGGGCGATCCCGAACCATTTTAGAGAAAACTTGTTCTGCTACAATGCTGGTGGCATGGAATCACTCAAAACATACCCTGTGCATTCAGAGGGGCTCGGAAAATGGCAGATCATCTTGGCTACAGTGGAAACGAAAGGCTGACACCTGTCGATAGTCTGGGCTGGGCAAAGCGGTCATTTCTGTCCGTACTAAAATCTGACAAATGGATGCAATTTTTCCACAAAAAAACATTTGCATGCATCTACAAACCCAAAAAATTATGAGGAACTTTAGCGGCTAAATTGGTGTAAGGCGAAAGCCTGAGTGCTGCATTCTGCTACGCGATTGTTCACTGCACATTTTGTTGGTGCATTAATTAACTGCCAATTAATGACGCTTAAGCTTCGCCTTTAGGAGTGGAACGCGACAGCGTGTTGTAGAGGTGCCAGGGTCCAAGGAACGCCACCACCCATTTGGCGGGCTGCGTTGCCCTTTGATCACAATGCTGTTTGAGGAAAGGAAATGGCGCTGTAATTCTGTCATCTCGCTGTCCACTTGAGCTGCACCATACAGGAAGGGAGGAAGTGTGAGTGAAAGAAGAAAGAGGGGACCTAAGGTAGAAAATGAAAATTGTATTTGAGGAAAGGAAATTACGCAGTAACCGTCTCACATATCTCAGTAGACACTAGTCGAAAATTGTATTTGAGGAAAGGAAGTTGCGCAGTAACTGCCTCACATATTTCGGTGGACACCCGCCAAAATTCGTGTGCGTGGACAGGACAAATACACCTTGCTCTCCCTAAATTGGTTTTTGAGTAAAGGAAATGTATCTGTCTCTCATATCTCGCACTGTAACAGGAAGGGAGGAAGATGGCAGTGAACGGAGACACGGTATTCACTAGATGTTCATTCCAAACCATCGAGCTGGCATGGCGGAGTGGTAGCGTGCTCGACTCGCACTCCGGAGTTAATTGGTTGCATGGTTAGTAGCCAAAGTACAATTGGCCCCGTTTGAAATTCGCGCACTATGACGTCACGACCGTTTCGACCAACTGAAAAGCGTGACATTTCTGTCGACAGCTCCTGCTTACAACGATGAGGCATTAAAGGCTTCCGCCTTAAAATTTTGATGCTATGGAATCGCGAGAACATTGTAGTTGCTGACCAGTGCAGGTGCAAGACAAGGACACCACCTTGGATGCCATGCTTGCCATGAATGCTCTGCATTGGCAGGTTTCACTTGAAGTTTAAAAATATTCGCTCATGACCGAAATTCAAGTCTAGCACTTTTACGACGACTGGAAAGGGTGTCTTGTCCCTTCTCCAGAAGGGGCCTGGATTGCACAGAATGGGCCATTTTGCACCATCGTTTAAATTGAACAATTTGAATAGGCACAGTAAAGAAAAAGTTAATGTCCAATGTAGCAAAATACCGTGTGCACACTGTGAATTATTTCTACATTGAGCTTGCATGCAAAGTTTGATGCCAAAATATTCCTAGCTGCTAGAGCTTGCTGATGAAGATGTTTGGGATCAGCGTAAGGAATCTGTGTGAAGAAAATGAAGGCATGATTGCGACTTCCAGTAGATGTTCAATATCCGAGGCCTTTGAGGCGGTCTTTCACACAACTTGGAACAGCTGCACAGAATGCACCAAGTGCCCATTATAGTCAATACGCAACATATCAGTTTCTATAATTTCAGCATCACTAATGGGTTTTTTATATTGGCTTTCGAATGTGGGTACGTTAGCTAGCATAATGTGGAGATAATGATTTTTCTTCATAATTTAAGCGTTAACGGGTTGAACTGGCGTAATGAAAGAAATTGTTGGTGGTATGTGCACAGTCTGCAGAGCCACCGTACTAACTGGTGCATACGTTCATGCTCGGAAAACTCAGTATAGGTCTCTAGTTCCAGCTTTTCTGCTTTAGTTGGACTTTCTGTGGCACTTGGAGCTCTTGCTGTACCCTATTTTAAAGGTGCACTGAAGAGGAATTTGAACTTGTCTTTTTGCCGCGGGAACTCGATCTACACGTTCTGAGCTTTCTTAGAAACTGCAATTTACTGCCCTGTGTGGCCAATTTCCCCAATTAAATCGAATTAACGCCCGGCTCCCGCCTTTTTTTTTTTTAATTCTGCCTCGTACGGTGGGCGGAGTCGACCAACGCGTAGAGCGCCTTTCACCCAGTCCCGTGGCGGCTTGCCGCTCTGCCATCGGTGGAGTAATATGTAGTAGTCCGTAGTAGCAAATAGTCTGCGCGTATTTTTATTTCTTCGGGCTTATTTTGCGGCTATATTATCTGCGAATGAAACTATTTATTCATGGAAACCTAAAAAACAAAATAAAGCGAAAGCAAAGCCTCCACGGGACTGGGTGAAAGGCGGGAGCCGGACGTTAATTTGTTTTAATTGGGGAAATCGGCCACACAGGGCAATAAGTCGCAGTTTCTAAGAATGGTAGGAACGTGTGGATCGAGTTCCCGCGGCAAAAAGACATGTTCAGAATCCTCTTCAGTGCACCTTTAAGCACACAGCTTGAAAGACAGGTGACATCAAAGACGAAAGTTTTCGCTCACCCTTTGTGTGCAGTTTGCATATGTTCATGAGATATGTTTTGTTTACATCTGTGCAGGGCTCGGATCCTGTCACACTACAGCAGTGCTTGAGCCTGTTCACCAAAGAGGAAGTGCTTGATGGTGATGAAAAGCCTGTAAGTGGTTTAACAGTTTTTGCATGCAACACATTGTGTGTACAGAACTATCAATATTGCAAAAGAGCTCTGTGGTTCTGTGTTAATTTGAAGTATAACAGTTCTTTTTTTATTTTCGAATGGGCACAGGCCCTTTCTTTTTTGTGTGTGATGTGGTGCGGTTTGTTATGCATTTGAAAACCATTTATCTACATTAAAATTCGAGACAAGAAACATAAATCCACTTTTTTTTCTTTTTGCCATTGCTAAATTGGTGAGGACATTTTTCTTCCTCTCTTTCAGACCTGCTCCCATTGCAAGACTCGCCAGAAGTGCACGAAAAGCTTCACCATCCATCGGTGTCCCAAGATTCTCGTGCTTCGTATCCTTTCTTTGCCGATGTTGTGCCCCAAAAAATTGTTTCATCACACCTACTTAGTTGTACTATTAAACAAATTATAAATTGGGTAAATTGTGAGGTTTAACATCCCAAATAGATGCATGTTCCGTGAAGGGGGTCATGGTGGAGGGCTCCGGATTAATTAGGCTTCTTTAGTCATCACACAGCATACAGACGCCTTTTGCATTTCACTTCCATCGAAATGAAGCTGTCACGGCTGGGATTGAACTCGGGTCTTCTGCCTCAGTAGCAGAGCGCCCCAACCACTGAACTACTGAAGTGGGTTTTAAGCATGAAATTTTAGCGCCCGTTGTCGGCAGTGTGGTGACGTCACGCCGAGACCGAGAGCCATCATCCGGGCACTGAAATCCACTCATCCGGGCACTGAAATACACTCATCCGGGCACTGAATTCCTGTCATCCGGGCTCACGAGACTTAACGAGATTTAACGAGACTCTGTAAGCCCTCCTACGCGACCGGCATGCAAGCAAGCGCCGGTTGGTCTCCAAAGGAGTCACAAAAAATAACTGCTGCCAGTGCCTTCTCAATGTTTATCAAGATATCAGTCGCTGTGCGTTTGATAATGCACGGAATTATAATTTCCGATTTCTAATAACGCGTGCAAAACGCACATAAATGCCACGATACACTTCATTGTCATACGTGATCTCTTAGGGGCTTCGCGCATTGAGGTGTTCCTCCCTTCCTGTACTCCCTTCCTGTACTCCCTTCCTGTACTGTGCACGGTGCGTTCGGGTGTCCACCGAGATGACATTAGGCCCATAAACATTTCATGCTTACACTACTCTCGGTTACAGGAGAGGCAGAGATTTTTTACACTATCTTGCCATTCTTCACACTTCTTTTGTATCACCGTAGTTTACTTTCATCAATAAAATGTGAGCATTGGCTAGTTTTCTCAAATTTAAGAGTAGGAGAGGACATGCATCATCAAAAAACTACGCAAAAGACACAGCGTATGGATTCATGATCAACAATGGGTAATGTGCACTGCATTTGATGAATGGCACCTGCCCCCATAAGGAGACGGCAGCATCCATGAAAAGTGGTTGGGGCCCCTTTAATGGGAGTCCTGTAATACAGGCAGCTGAGAGAGTCCAGGCAATGTGGTAACAGTGTTTTACGTGTAATGCTTGTGAAATAGTGTGCAGGTAATGTGGTAACAGTGTTTTACGTGGAATGCTTGTGAAATAGTGTGCAGGTAATGTGGTAACAGTGTTTTACGTGTAATGCTTGTGAAATAGTGTGCAGGTAATGTGCTAACAGTGTTTTACGTGGAATGCTTGTGAAATAGTGTGCAGGTAATGTGGTAACAGTGTTTTACGTGTAATGCTTGTGAAATAGTGTGCAGGTAATGTGCTAACAGTGTTTTACGTGGAATGCTTGTGAAATAGTGTGCAGGTAATGTGGTAACAGTGTTTTACGTGGAATGCTTGTGAAATAGTGTGCAGGTAATGTGGTAACAGTGTTTTACGTGGAATGCTTGTGAAATAGTTTATGAATTGTCTTATCTAAAATCTTAAAACAGTATAAAGAGGACTGATGCAATAACGACGCCAGCAGTAACTTGTTTTCAAAGTGCTTAAGCTAGGAGTTAAGGTACAAGCTTCTTGCGGCCGTAGTCATGTGCAGCTGAGCGTAGAGACATCTGAAGAAAATTCTGCCCATGTTGAAAATTGGCCCTTGACTTGTTGCACTGCCAGATTTGAAGCGATTCTCTCCCAGCGAAAGGTTTCGTGCGAAGTTGAACACACGAGTTGAGTTCCCACTGACAAACCTTGATCTCTGCCCCTACATGTCAAACAGTAAGTGATTCTTTGGAATGAAGTTGTGTGTTTATCATTGTGCATTCAGCACCTTGACCATTTTCTCGGCTCTCAGTGATGTCTGCTGCCAGTTTCTTGTGAAATTCCTGCCTTACGATATCGATATCGTATGGGCTCTGTGGTAAAAGTAATGAGGGGCTATTATTGATGGTGACAATGTATTTTTATAGCTATAGGGTATCTCCGGCCAAAGCGCGCCAAACGCACGGTTGCTGGTGAACCTAGGGGGTCACCCCAGGAGTCGCCATTGGCTTTCCATGAAATGTCATGCCTTGTAATTGCAATCAAAACTGCTGTGATGTCATAAATGAAGCAGGTGAAGCAGGTACACAGGGATGCACACGAACTGAAGGCGACGGTACAGGCACATCACTCCCCTCCAGTCCAGCAGTGGTGGAGGAGAGTACATTTGCAACTGATGGAATGACATATTTGTGGGCAGAGTATTTCTGGCTCGCTTCGATATTCGTGTTCAGAGGTAGAAGTTAGAAAGTAGTTTTAATTGCCGATATCACCAGTGCTGCATAAGTTAGAAAATGTTTTGTGTCAGGATGATGGATGGTTTAATATCCATCAGTCTGTCACTTTTCTTGTTCTTGGTGCGAACCATTTAAATGGTGCTTTAAATTTCGGCTGACATCTGCTTATTATTTCCAAGGACGTTGCATGCACACTGCAATGTTGCTGCTTGCAGCTGATAGGCTTGTGGAAGATACTTTTACAGGATGATTCTTTACCTTAAATGTCTGGTGTATACCTTCGAGGCCAACTGCAAAGAAATCCCCCCACCCCTCTCCTCAAAAGCTCTTTTTTTCTAATAGTACATGAAAAGAGAGAACTAAAAACAAATAATGGCATTCTTAATAGAGTCTAGTATATGAGGAATCACTCACAAAAAGCGTCGTTTTTAACCGAAACTGGAAAAAGGGCGGCCATTACCAAGTCACGAAAGGACCCCACCAGAATGCCACATGAAAGAAAACGGATCGCCGTATGCTGCACAAAGCTCGCTGTTTGCTGTACTTTGAAAACGCATGCGGCATGAACGTTTATGCCCCGATGGCTACACAGCACCTCAGCATGATAATCTCGCCTGAAATTTCGAAACACTTTTCTGCAGTACCATACTAGGGTCAGCCAAGACATATTTCAGCCACCAGCCTTTCAATCCATGCCATCCGTAATCTATTCATTCTCAGTGGGTCTGGCGTGAGAAGGTTTTCGGCCGTCAGTGCCCACGTTACGTCAAGTTATTTACCTAATGGTGTGATGCACTGTCTGGTGCATGCATGATTATTTGCTCTGGAGCTTTTTATGCGCTTACAACAAAACTGGTTCTCCAAGAAGCATAAACCATTGTCACTGTTAGCTTTATAAGTATCCAGCATTTTAAGAGGCATTCTAACCAAACTAATATTTCGTTGCGGTTGGTCTTCCAGCACCCGTGAGTGTGGTTAGGTGAGGAGACCAGGAAAGAAGAAAGAGGCATTGTGACCAGAGAGGTCACAATGCCATTTAGACAAAGAGTGGAGCTTGTTTTTTGGGCGTACTTAAAAAGTCCTGTTTTGAACAACAAAATTCATAGGACTTCGTTAAGATCAAGATATGAGGGCCAAGACCCAAGAATCCTCCTATGGCAATCACTAATGTAGCTGGTTGGATTATTGTGCTGCTTTGTGCCGTAGCAGTTATATAGATTTGTGAACTTACATAATGTGAAGGTTAGCAGGTTGCCATTTGAGCAGATCACTCATGATTGTTCTGTGGTGTTTGTGAATGTCTTGCAGGTCATTATGTGATGTACAACTTGTACGCGGTGTCCAATCACAGTGGCTCTACCTACTCTGGCCATTACACAGCCTCCTGTCTCCACCCCAAGTCGGGTGAATGGCACGAGTGCAACGACACAAAGTAAGCTAATTTTTTTCGGAATTTTATATATATTTTTATAGCATTGCAACAGGTACTGGGGAGAGTAGTATTCTGATTATTGGGCCCCCATTTCTCTAACGCAACTGATCTCTTGTACATCAAGTCAGTGCTTTTTGAATCTCATTGCCTCAGCCATGCATGTACTAGGAAGAGAAGCAATCTTTTTTGGGCAGAGGACAATAATTTTAGTGATAAAATGTGTTTGTTGTGCTTTAAATCTGCACGCTGCTTTTAATGAACGGAATGAAGTTTCAAAGAAGTAGGTAAAAGGTCCGCTGTAGACTATGTACTGTTGCATTGGGATTTTGCCATTGTTCCTGAATCAATAAGCATCTATTAAAGTTGGGGAACAAAACCTCTGGATGTGCTGGCACAGAGTACGAATCGGCGTGCGTGTAATATTGCCACTTTCCTGCTCACGTGCGCAGGGTGTCTGAGGTGAGTGCATCGCGGGTGGTCTCGTCGGAGGCGTACGTGCTGTTCTACGAGGCTGCCACGCAGTCGTCGCGGCTCTGAGGACACGCCCCCGCAGTGGCTGCCTTCCCGGACAGGTGGCCCACGTGGCGCACAGGCCACCGGGCCAGGCCGGGCCACTGGCAGACGCACTGCTCCCTCTGGCAGCCCACTGCCGAGGAGGAGGACGACACCGAAAATGCCCGTCCCACTTCGACGCAGTCGACACCCGCAGCCACCCCACATCGCAGCCGCCAGCGGTCGTGATAGGGCTGTCGGCAGCAGCACTGTTCTTCTGGACAGGTCACACAAACACAAGCTCGTGTAGCCCAACACGGAGTGCACAAAACCTCGCCCCTGATGACGGCATCAGTTCCTCCACGCACGCACACTCACCACCGGTGAAGAGGAACAGCGACTCTCCTGTGAACTCAGCTTTATTCTGCAATGCTTCGACAGCTTAACGAGGAGAGTGGGCAGGCCTTCCAACGGACGCATGCATATGTGCGCACTAGTGCGCGAGGTGGAACTGACAAGTGAATGTCATCCGTCTGCCTCGGCCAAGCCCACATCTCTTTGTGACTTACCGTGACTGTGTGCTTGAATATACTATGTTGCTTTCATGCATTGGTTACTAAGATGTCTCAGCAGGCTATGTGTGAAGCCACCCTCATCTGCCTCTGTAGTCACTGAAACAGTGTTCATTCTTGTCGCTGAACGCATGCTGTGTAGTTGAAGTGGGAAGCAAGTGAAGAAGCCCACAGAGCAAATGAAAGGTGCAAAAGGTGGCCCATGGCCTTCATTTTTGTCGAAGGCAGGGTGTTTGCCATGGTGGATTCCCTAAGTGATGTATGGTAGGGCACTCTAGGCTTCAAAGATCAGCTATACTCATACAATACTGTCCTTAACAGGTTTTGAGCACCTCATACTGTTAACGCCTTTATCTTTAGCAAGTCATTTGGAGGCAAAATGTCACGGGTTATACAATGCAATGAAAAAACTTCTCTTCAACGCCTCTTTGTCAGCATGCCTTTAGCCCTGTTGCAAATATCCGGTGCTAGAAGTGCTTAGGGCTTATTCGCAGAAGGCCAGTGAAACATACTTTTCAGATTTTTATGCAATGCCCATGATATCCCAAGAGCTAATGTTTGCAAAATCATGGCCATCTTTTTTTGCAGAGAATGAAATTCAAGGTTGGTGTGGTACAACTTCGGAAGTGAGGCATAGGCTGTTAAGAGCATTTGCTTGGTATTGCAAAAATTAGTATCTTTCACTGGTCACATGTATATGTTACGAGTCATGGCAGAAGCGACAAATTCCAAGTGATAGTGCTCGTGCTGTTGTTATTGGGCTGTGTTGCAATGTTCTGCATAGTGACCTATTCTGGCTTCGACTGTGGAGAATCTTGGACTTGAAGCTGATGAAAATTCTTAATAAAGTGATGTGCAGTTTTCATGGAAGACAAGATAAAGCTCTTTTACTCGTTTACAGGGCACAGTGGCTGTATGTAGTTTTTTTATTATTATTAAATCTGGGTCAGTAGTGAATGCAAGCAGCTACAGAGCCACCAACATCTGGCAAATATCAAAAGTGCTTATCTGTTGGATATATATATATATATATATATATATATATATATATATATATATATATATATATATATATATATATTTAATGGTCTCTCGCAGCTGTGTAAAGTTCAGTTTCCCTGCATAGCGTGTGCTTTGGGAACAGTGGACTTTAGTTCCTGTTGTGCACGTTCAAGGGTTTGCTGGAACACTTTAGAGCTGTTGCATGAAGTATTTCACATTAGAGTCTAGGCTGTGCAGAAATGCAATATACTTGGTAGCAATCTGCATTGGTGCAACAGCCACAAAGCATTTATATGTCTTGTTGCAAGTGCTGCTGGTGCATTTGTTGAGAGAACACAATAAGTGTATGCGCTGGGAGCAAATTGGTATTTCTGAATTTACTGGCACCGGTCTGAATTTACTGGCACCAGCATGATATTGCAAAGTTGAACCTGTTGTCCTTTAAGTAGTCATTTCAAAGGAGGCAAGACCTACACCTAAATACTTTCTCATGGTGCAAAGCATTCTTGAGGCTACTGTGATAGGACCTTGTGTCCCTAGTTCACGTGTTAAGCGTTCTGCAATGTTCACATGCGAACACACTTGGTGCATATGTTCGCATGTTAACATCGTGTTCACATGCGAAGCGAGTTCACCTGTTAGGCATTCTGTGATGTTAACATGCGGACACGCACACACGTGCACTTGTGTAAGTTCAACTGTGAACTTAATACTTAACATGTTCATGTGTTAAGGATTTTGCAACAGTGCCGTTGCAGTCATGTGTTTAGGGGCAGCAGCCTGGTGAGTGTGTGTGTGTGTGTGTGGGCAACCATCTGTGGTGCAATGCTCAGTGGTGTGAACAAACATAGGAGAAACGGAGGTGATATGTGTACCCTGCAGTGCGCAGGTTAGAATGCTATTCTCAAGTATGTGTCCAGCTGTTGCATCTCAGATCGTGAACGTTTCGAGGGCCTTTTCCAACCCTTGGCATTAGTGGGTGCACTCCTGCATTCTCCTTATTTTCATCCCGTGACAAAAAGCAAAGAAGCTGTGCAGTTGCAGTGGCATTGCTGTGTGAGGGAGGAACTACAAGTGTAATTAACTGGTTAAAATACTATATATATAGAATATATATATATGTAACCACACGTTTGTACATAAGCATGTTTATTCTCAAAGTATGTCCTATTTAAGAAAAGCGGCTGAAACTGTCAGCACTGTGCATCGAGAGTGTGTTCTTTTTGCTTTTGTTTCGTTGAAATGTTGTTTTCGATAGTTTTGAGCGTAGAGTGTACTGGCTTCGATAACCCTGCATGGCACCCTGCTTGTACATTGTTGAGCACGGAGTGCCAGTGGCTGCTTTGAACCAGAGTAAAGGATTTAGCCGATGTTTTAGCTTGGCGTGCCAGGCTCCTAATGTTTAGACAGCTCTTTCATTGCTTTTTACGCTTGTGCAGAGTGAGGAAATGTGAGCTTTTTATTTTTCTTTAGAGGCGCGTCCACTAGATCTTAGAAGTTTAATATGCGTAAGTGTTTTCCTACTTGGTTGTTCTTGAAAAGTATTTTATGTTTATATTTGTTGTGATGTCCCCCCCCCCCCCCACCCCTCTTGCTGCCACCTTAAGCATACAATTCTGGTGGAAACGGTTGGCTTTGTCAGCGCGTGCCGCGACGTGTACAATCACATTGTGCAAGGAGTGTGGTCCTGCAGCTTGCGAGACATGCACTTAACTCTGCCCCCTTTCCTCACCCTCTGTGAACTTTGATTGATGGGTTTTGACTGAACTCAGCAAAGGCTCTCTGGGGTTTGCCAATGGTAGCTGAGGCGAGAAGTGCAGTTGTTTTCACTTCCCCAGCTACTCTGCGCTCTTGCTGCGCTGATGTAGTTCAGTATGTTGTTTCATGTTGGCGCTTGACTGTGTCCACACACTGGATTCCATCTCTCATCGCAGTCACTCTTTTCACAAGTTTTGCAGCCCACTGCACATTTTTGAAATGCCAAAAACAGTTGGCATTTTTAGCTAGTTGTAACGGTCGGTACCTGTCCAGCATTAGCAGGGGCAAGCACTCTTTGATATGTTGGAGTTTGTAACAGAATGTACATAACACCATTGCCGCCATGAATGCTACCTGCCAGATCCCCTTGAAAGTCCATCTGATATGCATTGCTCACACTTTTGGGAGCAGAGTACTGAAAATTATCGGTGACTTTATTAGTCTACCTTTGTGGGGCACATTGTGCCATTTATAAGGATCCAAGCACAGTTGAATTAAACCTGCTGCATTGAACTCTGGCACGCTGTGAATATGGTGTGGAAGTGTACAGTTTGCAATCTCCTTGGAGTTTCTTGTCACTTGTGCATTGGAGGGCTGCGTGAGGCTCGGTGGGTTCAGAAACTAATTAAATTTAACAATTTTCAACAGATGGTAAACATAAACTCTAGCCCTGTTTTAAGGAACCCCAAAACAAATGCTCCTAAATTTTTATTTCTTTCATTCTGTATCACGCAGACTTTTAAAATGTGAAATATGTATGCAGTGAAGTAGTCCCAGTTGATTTGTGTACCGTTACTACTGATACATGTGTAATGATGGCTAGTTTCATTTTGCACAGACAGCATACAGTGAGACTTGATGTGTTTAAGGCAAATTCTGGTCAGCTTGTTTTGGTGTCACTTGGTTTGTAGGTCGGGGACACGTTACGCATAAAGTTGTCAGCTCTGCTCCATTGCTTAGAACCAGGTGCTGTAGCTCTTACATAAAATGTGAAAAACCACAGATTACTTGTGTCCAGATCATACTGAGCTCACCTTCTTAGTGGAGTGCATGGCAATGCACGCCGCAGATAAAAGCAACAGTCATGTGAAGCATGTGCACTTTCAGAACTTGAAGCATCCGTTGTGAAATAAACCGTGTTAGGCTTTTGGCTTCTGCTGGTGTTTCTTTTTCTGTGTGCAAAATTCTCATTCAAAGATGACAACGGTGGACACAAACAAGTGTACACAAATTGCTTTGCATTTCAATGCTTATGGAACGGTATAAATCAACATCAACCTGACTGCACCCACTGTAGGTGAGAGGCCTTTCCCATATTTCACGAATTAACCTTTTCACATGCCATTAAAAGTTTCTAATGAAAATAATTGTTTCTCCACCTCAATTGTATATTCAGGCCTTAAGAAAGATAATTTGTTGGTTTTTGGTTTTGGTTTTACATGGGTTTTGTGTCTCAACGCAACTCGGGCTATGAGGGATGCCGTAGTGAAGGGCTCCGGAAGTGTCGACCATCTGGGGTTTTTTAACGTGCACTGACATCGCACAGTACACTGGCCTCTAGAATTTCGCCTCCATCAAAATTCGACCGCCGCGGTCGGGATCAAACCCCGCGTTTTTTGGGGTCAGCAGCGAAGCGCCATAACCACTGAGCCACCGCGGCGGCTAATTTGCTGGTTTTGCAGCACAAAATACTAGCGGTTAATGTTTTCAGGAATGTGCAAAATTTCCTACAAAGTGCCATAATTGATGAAAATGGGTACAATAAAATGCCGTGACATCACGTAAACGCCTGAAGGTTTGTGAAAATCATTTATATTCAAAAAGCTGCACATTGCACTCTAAATTGCAAAAATATATGTTACTACTGGTGGCAAAATGTGTGTATTCAAAAATGACAGACAACTTGCTGCCCCATTCACTGTTTTGCGAAATATTGTTTACAACGTTCACTATAAGGCAAAAAAAATCCACCTCATTTGCCACGTGAAGAATGCGAAATTCACCTGAAGCAAAGAAATCTGTCTATGCCCATTTCTTTTTTTTTTTTCAATTTAGACTCTGATGTTAATGACTCTCATTTCTTCCCTGACCCACTCTGCCTGTCTCTTAACAGTGCACTTATCATTTTCCTTTTCATAGCTGACTGCATTGTCGATTTAATTTAAACCCTATTTATTTTGAACCCTTTTCATTAGCCTCGTTTCTGCCCCATAAGTGAGAACTGGCAAGATAAAGCTGTTATATTCTTTTCTCTTGACGGATATTGGTAAATTTGCATTCATGATCTGGAAATACCTGAAAATGCACTCCACCCCATTCTTCTCGTTACTCCAGTTTCATGGTTCGGATCTGCGGTCGCTACCTGCCCTAAGTAGACTTGTCCCGTTACCACTTTTGTGCCTTGCTCCTATCATAAACTGCTATTCATTTGCAAGACTATTGAACATTACTTAGTTTTGTGCATATTAATTTTTAGGCAAACAGAGTGTCTTAGCAAGGCAATTTTATCAGCGAATCTCAGATTAAGGTATTGTCTATTAGCTCTTATGCCCAGCTGTTCACAATCGAAGTCTGAGAACCTCCAGCAAACATGCGGAGAATAACATTGGAAAGATTTTGTCTCCGTACCCGCCACCATTC
Source organism: Amblyomma mixtum (assembly GCF_055824585.1). NCBI lineage: Eukaryota > Metazoa > Arthropoda > Arachnida > Ixodida > Ixodidae > Amblyomma > Amblyomma mixtum. The sequence goes on along the minus strand of NC_143017.1, from coordinate 152,744,451 downwards.
TTATTAAGATTTTATTGCTCTCTTTATGCAGGACTATATATAGCGGCTGTGAGGCCGCTATATATATTCTCAAGGACTTTTTCGCTTGGCTCTTCTGCATACAGCTCGATTTTGTAATGCCTGCGCGACTGCAGAGGTTTCAGCTGAATCAGTACTTTCTAATACTCTATGAAGGTTATATATAGGGCTTGATTGATAGTGTGAATATGGTCTATTGTTGAGTAGCCTTCGAAAGCCTGCCTGGTCACTTGGTTGATTCAAGTCCAAGGTGGTCCCGAGTCTATTCACGATTACTGAAAGAGACATAGACTGTAAATTTTACTGTGTGAGATGAGGGATGGAAGACTAGATTCTGATTTCAGTTTGGTGGCGCTTGAATAAAAAGAATAAGCCAAGAGAATGAATCTTGCCACACAATTCTGAACAGATTCAAGGGTGAGAGAAAGATTTGACAGGTGAGGGCCCCAGACTGCACATGCGTATTCCAGTTTGGTGTGAACAAGTATCAGCAGTTTTATAGCAGGAGGGGCTAGTCGCAAGTTGCAGCATAAAAATTCATTAGTCATTAGTAATGTAGGAAATGTGGAGTTACCAGCTAAGGGAGTGGGAAATAGTTACACCAAGATATTTGCAAGAGGTGACTGCGAAAATTTCGGAACGGGAGATGTGGTATTTTGTCGCAGGATAGGACTGTCTGTGGTAAAATGTAATTAGAGAAGTTTTAGTAACACTTAAAGACATCAGTCATTTGTTGCACCATGATTCAATGTAATTAAGTCTGCTTGCAATATAAGGGTGTCGTGGCTGTTAGTGATATAGGTCGATAGATATCGAAGTTTTTGGGAAATAATTGAATATTAGATGCGATACGAGTCGGCAGATCATTAATGTAAATTAGGAAAAGCAAAGGGCCGAGTACCGTACCTTGTGGCTCAAAGGAAGCAACAGGTGTCAAAGCAGAACAGTGTCGATTAGCATGTACGAACTGTTGACGGCTAGAGAGAAAGTATTGTATCCAACCAAGAGTGAGGGGGTGAAAATTTAAACATGAAAGTTCATGGAAAAGCCATTTGTGGAGAACATTGTCAAATGCTTTTTCAAAATATAGAAATAATGCATCAACTGGTATGTTCAGGTCTAAATTAGAACTGATGTCATTGGTGAATAGAGCCAGTTGCATGTTACATGACATACCTTTCCAGAAACCATACTGATTAGGATGAAAGAAATTTACTGATAACAGAAAATGTTCATTCTCATGCATTTCTTCTAGGGTGCCGAATGCCTTCAGACAATTCTCTAACTTTCTAGGAGCCTTTATTTTTTTTTTCCTGGAGGATTTTTTTTTCCATAAATATTCAATTCCCTACATCCACATCCCGCCAAACAAACTCACCAAACCAACCAACCTGCCAAAACCTGATGGCACCGAAGCTACTACAACACTCCAAGTGGATGCTGAAGCTTTTGACTGCACTTAGAAATTGTTGTCAAGCACTGTGACACTTACAAATCTCATTCCGAGCCTTAAATATCATTTGCCTCAAGTTTTGTGTCATCGTCTCGGTGTCATGTATGTATGAGGAGGCTGAGATGGTGGCTTGCATGCTAGACAAAAAGTGCCAACTTATTCCCTAGTGAATCTGTATGAGGAGTATGTAATGATAATGTGGTAAACAAGGTATGGGGTTGTAAATGTTTGTGAGCATGAAGTGTGAGCCTGCATGTGAGGTCACTAGGGAGAGATGTGATAACATGCTGAGAGCAGAATATTTGGTGAAGCCTCAGATTCTAATCAACTACAAAGTGCACCACTTAGGTACCGTGACTTGCCAAAATCACCTACTTTAGATCTGCAAATTAGCTCTAAAAAGTTGGTCACATTTCAATATGGTAGCGATTTCTGGCTGCAACAAAGCACACAAGACTGGTTTCAGTGTGTACCCATCCACACAAGCTCACGATTAGCTACACAAAGCATGCAAAGAACACATGAATTATCGATATGTTATGGGGAGTGTTTTGCCAACTGCAATGTGCCTGGTTGTGTGCATAGCATTGCGCACTGCCGCAAATTGTGTCAGATTTTACAAACTACACTGAAGTGGAAGCCACTGCAGTTATTGGGAGCTTCTAGTCATAAGTTGTTTGGTGCACTGTACAGCTATGTTCAGATTTCATTTGGTAGTGCACCATGTAGTGCACTACCAAATGCACTACATGGTGCATCGTGCAGCAGCCATGGATGGCTGCTGCATGATAGGACCACAATTACTGCTAATACTAACTGTACTAACTGCAGTTGGACATCTCATAATGTGCAACATTAACTTTGGGAAAAACAGAGGTAAGGGAGTGATACAGTCCTTCAGGACACATCATGGCTAAAAGATGCAACAGAGAGCAATAGTAATATACTACCTGAGTGATGCAAGGTTTTAAAATAATGCAATCAGAGATAAAGCTATCAGCTTGTCAATTCGTACTCTCTAAAGCTCTGCGGTATTGTATGCAGAGTAAGACAATGGTATGAACAAAGCCAAGCACTGTTTGTAATAATGCTGACATGTTTTGCTTCAAGAAAACCACCTATATGTTTACATTATTAGATACTGTCCACATCATCAAGAGTTGCAAGAGAAAAGGAAAAGGTACAATAGTTTATATACAGTTGTGACAATGAGTCGTGACTTAGACATACAGAACTTTTTTTATTCAGGATACCCTCAAGGGCCCTCAGTTTGAGGGTATTACATGAGAGGAAAAAACACAAATACATAATAAGGAATACAAATAGGCAAACAGAAATGGGCGTAAACTCCACAAAACAAATTAAGGTACAAGAATATTCACGAACAGAAATAAGAATAAATACTTCTGCGGAGAAAAAAAAAGCATAAAATGATGAACGAAAAGAACAAAAATAAAATTGCAATTAAGGACAGTGAGCAAAACATCACCCAGAAATTGTATACATCAGTGGTGCAACAGTAATAGTGCATATTACAGGACAAGATGCTTTGAAAAAAAAAAAAAAACTACTAGATGGCAATGAATGAACGACAAAGCTCTCAGAACTTGGATAAATTAGTTTCAGTGGCAGTGTTTGAAGGTAAGTCGTTCCAATCTCAAATAGTATGGGGAATAAAAGCTCTCGCAAAATGGTAAGTATGATGACACGTTTAAATTTTGGTTTTATGGGGTTTAGCATCTCAAGGTGAGTTGGGATATTAAGTTACGCTTATTATGACATCAAACTATACATTGAGAATACAAATTCTAACTATAATAGCAACATTTTAGAAGAATTTTTTATAAAGACTAGTTCTAGCTCAGAAATGCTGCTTAAATACTTCAAGAACTTTCAGTGCAAGTTGAAAAGTAGTAGGCCACTAAACAAATGCAAGAACAGGGTTGTCTTCACATGCCAGTGCCATCAGTGGTTCCAAACTTCTGTTTTACTTCCAGAAAACACTTTATGGAAAGCTAGAAATTGAGTCCTCATTCCAGTGTGCAATAGTATAATTACACTGCTTTACCACACTGTAGTGTCAGCTGAAATAAAGCAATATTGGTCAACTTCATCTAAGTAACACTAATCCTAGCGTCAGCATGTTCAGTCTGAAGGCATGCATAAATAATATAATGTATAACTGCAAACCAATTCAATCTGAATCCTAGCACAATTAACCCAACTTGCAGTTTTTTTTTTTTTAAGCTGAGCACTATAACCACTGTAATGCATGAATGAAAACATAAACATAAACAGCACAATGCAGTGAACTAAGTGCGGCACATGTAATCTTATTGGCCGCATGTTGCTTCTGATGGCACTGCATGGGAGACCTCTTTGTCGTATCAAGGAATGTTCTTTTTAAATGAAGTGATCTTCATAACAAAATGTAATATATAACTTCTAGCCTTGCACGATGAAAGCCGAACCAATAGATTCGTATGGCATTCTTAACTCTTTCGCTACGTTCGCGCCTTTGGCCATTGTTCACATTTAAACGATTCAAAGCACTCGCGCAAAAAGCTTGTCGTTAGGGTGCCTCTATGCGCGCCCGCTCTCGCATGCACTGCAGAAAATACAGAGCGAACGAAAACAAAACTTACATGCAAATACGCGCTCACGTTCCAGATCCCTGAGACGAAGCCTCGCTGTCGGAACTTGAATCCGACTCTTGTACGTCGTTGTCCGACTCATCACCGCTGCTTTCATCGCAAAAAACGGAACCAAAACCTGCCGAAGTGCTCGGTGTCGGCTTTCACTTTCGAGGAGCGCGCGGCGATGCGCACGCCACGTTCACCGGCTGTTGTTGAGCCATGTATTGAACATACAAAGTAGATGGCGCAGCAGGTCCACACATGGGATGCCTGCCTCAATGCTAGCAGGAGCGCATCGAGGCACCCCGTGTGTCGATTACGTCGTGGACGTGCTGCGTCATCTAGTTTCTGTGCTTAACAACTTTTTTTTAGGTATTTCGACATGAGGGGGCACCATGAAAAAAAAAACGAAACTTTGAACGGCCCCAGCAGCGTCAGCTGGCGAACGCGGCTTTCGCATCGCCGCGCTCTCCTCGAAAGCGAAATCAGACACCGAGCACTTCGGCCGGTTTCGTTTTTTGCGAGGAAAGCAGCGGTAATGAGTCAGACAACGACGTAAACAAAGGTCGGATTTCAGTTCCGACAGCGAGACTTTGTCACTTCGTCTGAGGGGCTTGGAACGTCAGCGCGTACTTGCACGTAAGTTTTGTTTTCGTTTGCTCTGTGTTTTCTGCGGTGCATGCGGTTTGTAACTGATGACAATAGTTTATTTTTGAGTTTCAGGGTCTTCATAACGTATGGCCAAGACAGCCTGCCAAATACTCAAGGTAGCGTTGCGTTTTTCAACCGAGACTACAGCCAGGTGCCCATATCGGTGCATCGCTGTGGAGCGGCGCTCGGAGATTCGCTCGACCTCTCGACTTTTTCTGGATGTTCTTCACGGCAGAGGTGATGAAAACCGTACACAAAAACACTAATAAGTGTTCATGGATTAAGGTTTCAGACATGCAAACATACTCTCGGCGTGACGGCTCACGGGAAGATGTGCATCCGTTGGAGATGTTGAAGTTCATTGGAATCATCATACACATGCGAATCATAGGCCCCGACTGCGGGGAGGCTGGAGAGTGCGATCATTTTGCAATGGATCCCGCCATGCTCAACTTGCAAGGCATATCACACTGATTACCGATTTGTAACTAGGTAACATCTTCTAGCGGAATTGATGGTGTAAATGGCAAATTTATATGGTTTATGGGGGTTTAACGTCCGGAAGCGACTCAGGCTATGAAGGACGCCCTAGTGAAGGGCTCCGGATATTTCGCACCGTCATGGCACAGTACACGGGCTTCGCCTCCATCGAAATTCAACTGCCGCTGCCGGGATCGAACCCACATAGTTTCAAATCAGTAATCAGTATGATGCCTTGCAAGTCTAATTTTTTCGATAAGCATAATCTTATTTCCTCTGCCCAGTTTGGATTTAGAAAACGCCGATCGACGTAATTAGCACTACTTGAGCAAAAAGAATTTATTCTGTCGCAGTTTGACAACAAGAATTTTGTGCTCGGCCTTTACATAGATTTCACTAAAGCATTTGATTGCATCCATCATTCCATATTACTTGAAAACCTTGAGACTTTACAGCCAAAATCTCATAAAATCGTACCTAGATCATCGCCATCAATATGTACAAATAGAGAACTGCCGTTCAGATTTGAAACAAATCAACAGAGGTGTTCCTCAAGGCAGCATTCTTGGCCCATTCCTTTTTCTAGTCTATATAAATGACTTAGTTCATATCTACAGAGATGCAAAATACGTTTTATACGCTTATGACGCTAGTATATTTTTTTCATCACCTGAACGTAGTAGCCTTCAGAATAAAGCCAACTCTGCTCTAAGATCTCATCATAAATGGTCCGCAGCAAACAATCTACAAATTAATACAAAGAAGACAAAAGCCGTGATTTTCACGCCGCAATTGAAGCAAATAAACAGCAGTCTCATTACCCGTCTTTACAAAAACGAAAAAATCGAAATAGAGAGTAGTGTTAAAATACTTGGAGTTATCTTCACACAGAATATGCTTTGGGATGCGCACATTGAATCTGTTTCAGGGACGCTATCTCGTGTTGTTGGCATGACGGCGCGACACAGAGCTATATTACCTTTCAATAAAAAGCTTCTTGTTTACAATACTCTTTTTTCTTCTTTGTATTATTGTGCATTGGTATGGGGTACCACGACACGTACAAATCTTGAACGAATACATATACTGCAAAAAAAACAAAAATTGTTCGAGCACTTTTTAATGTACCGTATAATTCCCATACTTCAGAGCTATTTTCGAAAGCAAACATAATACGCGCGTTTAATCTTTATAACTATAAGTTAAGTCTGGCGTTCAAATGGGAGGTAAAAGAAAATCTCAAGTTTTTTCATGAATTATCAGATCTCGATAAAAACACACATTCCTACACCACCCGTTACACAGAACCGTGGAAGGTGGTCACTGCGCGGGCAAATTATTCTAGGCAAAAAGTGTCATACAAACTGCCAACCCTTTTAAATTCATTCCACAAATCAGGTATAGATTTATTTACAATTTCTGTACGAACCCTATGCAAACATTTCATTAACAATCCTTGCATACAATAACAACTAAAAGTGTTATCTTGCCTTTTGTTATGTTTACCTCTTGTGACTATCAAGTGTGCATGCATTGATTTTGAATATTGTGCTTTCTGCGAGTTTTTCCTTTTTCTGTTGTTGTTCTATCACTGCCTGCTTTGTAGGGAGGCTGCGGGCTTCAGTCAAGTCGCTTTTATCCGCAGTCTCCCCCATCATTGATGGAAATAAACAAGTTATTATTATTACCTTTCAGGTCAGCAGGCGAGCGCCATAACCACTAAGCCACCGTGGCGGCTGTAGCAAATTTACACGTTATGCTAAAGAGTATACCATCATGAAATGCATATTCTCCCAATCGTATCATCATGGTGTACGACTGAAGACTAGAAGACTGCAGCGGTCGTAGCAGTACATAAAGCCGGAGATAAACAGAATCCATCTAACCATTGAACCATACGAGATCAATAGCATGCAATATAATGATACAGATACTTACACATCTTGTTTCCTTTTTCGGAGGTTAACAATGTCTTCTCTCTAGCAGAGCATGGCCTCTGAAACTTTTTCTCCTGTGACATTCAACTACTTTCCTTCATTTACGGCACTTCTATTTGGACTCCACTTTTTCATCTGACTGCACATTTCTTGACTTTGCTAAAGCATTCAGTAAACTGCTATTACATAAACTAAGTGTGCTGAACATTGACCCAGCAGTTCTTAACTGGATCCACGGATTTCCTTCTCATGTTGAATATGTCAGCATTAGTGACACCGATTCCTTTACTGTACCACTTGGTTCTGGGGTTCCTCATAGATCAGTACTTGGCCCCCTTACCTTTTTTTTTTGTCTTCTATATAGCTGTGAATTGTTGTTCCCCCCTGTAATGTACACTGCATCCTGAGAGTAAAATAAATAAATAAATAAAAGTCTCTTGCCAACGAGCATGCTCAGAAGAGGGAAGGGGGAGAGGCAAATGAAAAAGAGAGAAGGCTCTAACTGGGCTGCAGCCCACCCCCTGGCAGACGGAAAACTCGGCGCCTATGATGGGAATAATGGTTTTGGTTTTGTGGGGTTTAACGTCCCAAAGTGACTAAGGCTATGAGAGACACCGCAGTGGAGGGCTCCGGAAATTTCGACCACCTGGGGTTCTTTAACGTGCACTGACATCGCACAGCACACGGGCCTCTAATGGACCTGCTGCGACTGCATCTCTATTGAAATACAGGAATCATCTATTCTGGCCTTCTGCCATCAAAGAGCATTTCCTGAAGTCGGTTTTTCGCTTTGCTTTTTTTTTTGTTTTTGCATGTAGCAGACCTGGAGGATTCAGTGCCGGCAGTATCTATTGGCAAGACATGGAAAGTGCCCTGGTTTTTGAACCACATCAATGAAACTTCATCTGTCCTGATGCTCCAGAGCTAGCCCAAAATGGCAAATTTGATCAGCTGGCTTTCAGGAGCAGCTCATTCAACAAATCTTCGGGTATGATGAGGTAAAATAAGTCCGCGCCCCCAATCCTCCCGTCGAATCCATTCGTCATGAACCAAAAAAAAAAATTGAAAAGAAGAAACTGTAAGCTCCGCTATCAGAGAACAAAACAAGAACAAATATCAAACGTTATGTGCAGCACCTGTCAAGTCTACCTCTGCTTCTCCTCTCCACGCGATTGCTTTTCACAGTGGCACCACAGTCATGACTCCTGACTTGACCGGCCATGGAAAGTGCAATAATTTTTTCCTCGGAGCTGAAACTGGGAAGAATGACAGCTATAAACATATGCAACAGTTTGTTTATTCCAGTTTTCCTCCAATCAAGTTCTGGCTTAGTGCAGCCGATAATTTTTGTTTCTGCTATATACTTTTTCATGTTTATGGCATATTTGATAAATAAATGTTCAAGTGCTTTTGCACACATGACTCTGCTGTTTGTTTCATTCAAAAATGTAACTAATAAGCTACACTTTCGTGCATTGCAATATGCGCTGGGTTTGTTACTTCATGTGAAAAAAAAAATTTTCTTTCAGTACACTCTAAATTGTACATTTTTCCGCGGTAGCAAGTGTTAAAGGGACACTGGGGACAGCCTGAGGTACTACAGCACTCTAATGACAAAGAGACAACGCGAGCTGAAAAACGGAGCTTTCATAAGCTAGAAAGAAGAAATGCGGGTGTCGCCATCACATGCCGGATTGTAGGTGCAGATCCCAGAGACTATGCTACACAATCTCCTAGGCTGTAGTCGGATACAACTTAAGAACAAAGCGGCTTTTCCCCGTCAACGGACCTCATTCCAACCAATGGCATCGGCCGATTTTCATGACCCTGCTAGGGTGACAATGCAGGGAGCGGTGCCACAACGGAGAGAGGGCTCTATCCCCTTTCATCTGCCACTCCCTGCATTCTCACGCTAGCAGGACAATGAGAATCAGCCGACGCCATTGGCTAAAGGGGGGTTCTTTGACGGGGAAAAGCCGCTTCATTCTCAATTTGTATCTGACTATAGATTACATTCACTTCAAAGTGGTGGCAACCAGTTCCTTCTCGGTGTAGAAGTCACAAGTTTGAGTCTAGCGGTGGGAAAATTTTTTCATTAATTTTCTCAGCCATAAATGCACCTTTCACTGCTCGACAAATGTAACAAACCCAGAAAGAGCCAGAAAATCAATTTCTACTGAGAACAATAATTCAGTCGTGTCGTCCTCAGTGTCCCGTTCATGGCATCAACAAACAATTTTGCAGTTAACCTATGGAAAATATCAGATTTCAATGATCTTACCAATACTGGTGGGCATACAAAATGGTATTCATTTATTTTAATCATGGCACTAGCAAATTGTAATAATAATCGTGGGATGTTCAAACTATTCTGCACAATATTTGACTTTTTAAATCCCATTAATAAAACATGTGCCGACTTACAGAAAACACCTGTATGAATAATTTGTGAACCTTTCACTCGTTATTGTTTACAAACAAATGAACTGTACTATTTCAGATCTTTCTGTGCTAATGTTTAACTATGATGAGTATTTCCTTTTCTTAAGCAGCTTTTACTCGCATTCTCCTTCATTATTAATTGAAATAAAGGTATTACTACCATGCTCTGAACATGACTCATCTCGCTTTGCAATAAGTTGACAGAGCAAGTAGTGTAAGTATGTTTTAACAAAACTGATTCATACAAACAAACATCCAATGCATTTTAGTGTTTCTGCACATGTATATGAAATGAAGTGAGATAGACTTTCATTTAAAACCATGTGCCACAAATTTTTTCTAACATACCAGTAACACTTATGCATAGGCCAATTTTGGACAAACAGCCGGCACTGGTAGCTTTGTACCTCAGCACAATAAAATGGATTTCAATAAATATAGTTCATATCATATGTGCCCAAACTGTTTCAAATTTTTCATCAAGCAGATGGCAACACTTACAAGCCAACTACTGCAGCTGAGTAGAAAGTTTACCAAGTTGCACTGTTTTCTTGATTCAAGTTTGACAAAATTTAGTTGTACTGAAATAGAAAGAAGTATTAGGCTAGTTAGTAATGCATATAAGTAGCGCTGTTTCATCTGTTTCATGCAGTGTACTTTACAAGGTGTCTACCAAAGTCTGGCACCACTTGTTCTAGGCAAGTGAATTGAAATTCCATGCTTCTAAATGCTTTTTATCAACAGTAACATTGTGCACTAATCATACAATACAAAACAAATGCCTCCTTCCTCACGGTAGCCAGCAAGCCACATCAGTCGCATTGATCATTTTGTTGGATTGGGTCGGGCACAGGATATCGGGGAGCATCTTTGTTATTTATGTGCTGGCAGTAGTCTTCACAATGTCCAGCATGAACTCCTCTGCTGAACCTGCATTCGTGCCGGTACTTCCACAACTGCTGAAGCTGCTAAACTGCCAGGCCTCATTGAACTACCAATCCTTTTCCCAGGAACTGGCAGGGGACTACGTTCTGCGATCCAGTGCACTCTAGATCTGACATATGCTACCATAGCTGTCTGCACTGTGACACCAATGGCTCAATTGAAACAAACATTCTTCTGGAATGCCAAGGATATATAGATGAGAAAACACGTAACCATTTTAAAATAGAGGCTCTGACCCCACTGCCACTGACATTGAAATGTGCACTAGGACCCATCCCCTGCCTTTTGCAACAATATTAAACATCGAACTTTTTGTTACTTCCTCTCCAAGACGTCTGCCATTTAAAAAAGCTGAATTCAAAATAAACTGTTTCTATATTGCAGCTTGAAATGTCTACACCCAAATTTCAGGACCACAATTTATTTATTCTTTTATGTATTCTCCTTTTAGTTTACTAATTCCTGCTATCTTTTCATTCCCGCTTTTTTTTTTTTGTGCAGAGTTACATGTTGGTGGGCTAACATTTCTCCCTGACACAGCTTAGGAATGAGGCTAGAACGAGGCATCTGTAACCCTACAGTGTGGATCAGAATGACTCATGAAAATGTACTGCTTCATCTTTTGGGAGTATAGGCAAGAAAAAGCATCGAAACAAGTGCAGCAAATAAACGCGTGAGGACTGCGCTTTTCGTACTGCAACTGCCATGCTACACAGCATGTTGACACAGCATCTTGATATGCTGTATTTGGAGCTTGTGCTGGGTTAGTACTCGGAGTTGTGCTGTGGCAGTGGTGCATTTAGGTTTGGCCAGGGGCTTCATGTTTCTCGCGTTCCTGCAGCTCAATGGTTCGTTGTCCGAGAATAAAACACTGCTCGGAAATTCGAGAAATTCGTAAGATCGGGTTTTAACTGTATAACGTTTTGCCATGAAAGCAACTTTCATGCAAATCCGCAAAACCAATTCGTGCACTGTGCTGCGAAGGCTGATCTTCACAGCAGTGTTACCACCATGATGACATTGTACATACAAATAGCTGGGCAATTTCCTCGCTGGCGTCCCAGAACCCTCCTCGCAGTGCCGCCCCTCCTCCTCCGCTCCCCACTTCCTCTTCTTTTTCTCCCTTCTCCTCTTTTTTTCTTTCACAGCTGTTGCGCTCTTTGGTCTATTCCTCCAGCGAGTCTGCCTCCGCGCACCGCCGCCGCGAATCTGCGCGTCTTCTGGACCGCGGCCTGGTAAGCGCGCCTCTCATTGTGCTGACGCATGAACACGTAGGTGGTGGTGGAAACGTTTATTGCCAATGATGTAAATCGTAGGGGCGCCTGGTTTGCCGCAAAAGTTTGCATGATGACGAGAATTGGTCTTGGTATCGGGCATGCAGCAGTATTGGGTATTGTGCAGTCCGGGTTTGTAGTTGTCGCCAATGTGCAGCCTGCGCTATGGTGAGGGACGGAGCGGGGGGTGCGTATTCCCTTCGTTTGTCTCGGTAATACGAGAGAATATCACGGAAGGAGACCAGGTACTGCATTCCCTGCTCACGACAGTATGAGGCATTAAAGGCTTTCGCCTTAATAAAGCGATTCTGCTCGTATTTTCTTTCACAGCTGTTCTGCTCCTGGCGAGCTTCTAGGGCGGCCGGCTCGCGATTTTCGCGTTGCCCTTCGAGCCATTTGTGTGGCCGGCACGTTCCTCGCGCAAAGAAGGCGACTGCGCACGTACTTAAAATGGCGTTAAAGGGCGATTAACACGACGGTCCATTCGCCCGCGGCCCGCGCACTACCTGGTCTCCTTTTGTGATATTCTCTCGTATTACCGAGACAAACGAAGGGAATACGCACCCCCCGCTCCGTCCCTCACCATAGCGCAGGCTGCACATTGGCGACAACTACAAACCCGGACTGCTCAATACCCAATACTGCTGCATGCCCGATACCCAGACCAATTCTCGTAATCATGCAAACTTTTGCGGCAAACCAGGCGCCCCTACGATTTACATCATTGGCAATAAAAGTTTCCACCACCACCTACGTGTTCATGCGTCAGCACATTATTGAGAGGCGCGCTGACCAGGCCGCGGTTCAGAAGACGCGCAGATTTGCGGCGGCGGTGCGCGGAGGCAGACTCGCCGGAGGAATAGACCGAAGAGCGCAACAGCCGTGAAAGAAAAAAATAGGAGAAGGAAGAAAGAGAGGAGGGGGAGGGGCGGCGCTGCGAGGAGGGTTCTGGGACGCCAGCGAGGAAATTGCCATTAGCGTGCCAAGTTCTGTCATGGCATTTATGGCTTGAGGAACAAAAAAAGGAATTCCGTGCTGTTACCGTGCATGGATTAAGTCATGCGTTTGCTTTGAAACTGTGCAGCACCTAGATTAGCTGACCGGTCCAGATTTTATATTTTAGCTTCCGTCTGGTTTAACTGAACGCGAAATCCCGCCGAATAACAGGCGCAACACGGGTAGCCAAAAGAAACATGAATTGCAGCATCTACAGTTAAGCCATTGCGAAGAATAGCCGTTATCTCAACAATCACCAAGCACCTCAGTTTCAGACACCACTTTGGAAAGGTTCGAAAGCAGACTTATGCGCACAAGTTACGAGACAACACGGCAACATGTCCCCACGTCTCTTTGAAAACAAATTAAAAAAAAAAGCTTACAACGCTATAAGGTTACTTATCGACACACTTGATGCTGTGAAGATATCTCGCTTTATCCTAACAACCTGAACGTCAGGAAAAAAATCTACACGCTATCTGTATCAGCTCACACATAATCATGAGCAGGAAAAAGATCAAACACCGAATGATGCGCAGTCGCACCCGCATCGCGCGTCCCTGGCGGCCAAAAGCTGCAACACGCTGTGCCGTGCCATGGTGTCATGCATAGCTATCATGCTCAGTTCTTTATCAAATAAAACAAATAATTATTACTAATGTAAGTTAAATCATTTATATTTTGATTTTTTGCAGCAAGCAACAAGATAAGGTTTTCACCGATGAGGCTTGTGTACGCAACTACCATTTAGCAGTAAACCCAAAGGAAGCTAGCGCCGGAGAAGCTTCCGCTGTTCAAGGTCAAAGAGAAAGAGGGCGCCGCAATCGCCATGTCTCATGGAGGCGAGGTAAGTCCATTTTTATACCCAACGATCTATTTTAGTGCTTTGCGTTGTCATAACGTGATTTTGAAATGGGATTACTGCATCAAAGTCTTCTATGAGTGATTATCTTTCGCTCTGACAACAAAGCGCATTCAGGACGTAACATTTCCATTGAAATGTTTCAATTTCAAAGTGGCCGATTCGGGGGATGTACACGTACTGCGGAGGGGGGGAGGGAGGAAGAGAGTTGGTCCTGTTTTCAATGGTGTCCGCCGCCGCTCACGAGGAAAATATTCGCCGCCGCAGCCGCCATTTCGTTGCTTGGCGCTTTTTTGGCGTGCGAGAGCTTTAATTCGGTGGATTGGTCGCTGTGGCGCGCATTGTGGGCCCTAACTGTTTATAAACAATCTCGTGAAAAGAGAGCTTTATCTCGGCGCTGAATTTCAAGGCCTCGCCGGCCTTAGCCTTGAAAGCGTGTTTTCTTTTGCTGCTGTTTTTTTGCTTACGTCTCCGCGCGCCGCTTTTCTTGCGCCTTATTTTGTTTTTCGTAGGATGCGTCCCGCCTTGAGGAGCGGGTTCGCCGCGTCGAATCGAAGTTTCGCTACGCTGCTGCCTCTGCGTTCAAGTTATGCTTTGCGCCTGATCATGTTTGTTGATCACGTCATTTTAAGATAAGAGATTTGTTGTCGACGCGCTATTTACGCTTACTTATTGTAGCGCTGTTCCCTGCGAGCGTGGTTAGAAATGGCCGTAACATGCCAGGCGCATCCGACTTTGTGCTGAACTAGCCTTCTAAACGGCGCCGCCTGCGGGTTTTCGAGGGTAGATAGCTTTGACAAGCGGCGTTGTATATCAGAAGTGCTTGTGTGAATATCGCTCTGCGATGAAACAACAAAGCTACAAGGCGAGACGCATCGCACTTGAGGCTTTATGCGGCATTGATGCAGTGAGCTTGACATTAATTAGAAGCACCCTTTCGCGGCGTCGCTGTTGTGTGCAGGCAACCAGAAAGAACGCGCTTCGTCGGATACATGACGCCGGCCGTAGCAACGCAGACACTCGGAGCAAATGCCGGCGCCCTGCTCATGCGAAAGTAACTGACTCACGGTCTCGTGCAGAGGGCATATGCGCTTATTCGCTATTGCTTCGACCCGATCGAGCGTTTCATACCCTGTGAAGTGGTTACGAAGTAAGACTAGAAGGAAGGTGCCTTGGTTTCAGGGGCTGTAGAAACAACGTTCATTGTTAGCAGTTGCCTTGCGGAGAAGTAATATAAATCATTGACGGTACGTAGTGTCGTCGTTGCGAAAATTGTCCACCCTGTCTATTGCGTGAAGTGTGAAGAAGAATCCTGAAGCTTTCAAGAAAGCTCATCTGGGCAACATATGCACGCTCCCAGAGTGAAGCCTATGTCCCTGGTGCTTGTCTATTAGCCTTGGAAGCACTTGCTGAAATGTTTATGCCATTGTCTCCAACATCTGTCATGTTAATGCGTTCCATTAAGTGCACTGCTGTAATGATGCCAGGAGTTTTTTAATAAAGCTGCATAACCGGTGTCTCTCTACAGTGCACATATTGCACCTACTCTTAGTAGGTGCAAAAACTTTTTTGTTGTCAGTTGGCCTTGAATTCAGACCAGCCATGTCTTGGTTCTTGCTTCCCAAGATTATTGCAAAACATATGCAGAACAGAAGCACCACTATTGTTTGCACTCTGGGACAGAATAATACCCATGCTTATTAACTACGTAAAATTTTCATAACAGCTGAATGCCTAATTCAGGATATTGATGTCAGCATGCAGTAATGTCACTGCTTATGTAATGTGGCTGTAGGATTCTCGTGTGCTTTTAAACAATGATGGTTTTGTATTGGATAGTAAAAACTTTCTCCAGACCTGCTGGGAGTGTTACTTCTCTGTGGCAGATTTCCACAAATTTAAGCTAAACTAAAAAAAAAGCACGTTAACCAAGGCTGATGCACCACGCTAAAAACTGTTAGTGAAGATCAATCGGAATTCAGGCCAAGCTCATAAGTGAGGAGGAATTTGAATATTTTCTTAGTATTAAACTAAACTAAAAAAATTAATCACTGCTGAAGTACCATGCTGCAAACTATCAGTGATGGTCAATCGGAATTTAAGTGAAGAAGAATTTGCATATTTTGCTTATTAGAATTAAATTACTTTTCTAAAGTGTAAATGTATTTCATATTAGCCTAGAAGTACTAGTGCATTTCACTGCAGACCTTTTTAACCAGATATGCCAGGCTTGACATATCAGATGTCTGCACTCTTCACATACATGTTTGGAACCACACATGTATGCAAAAAGAATGGTGTAGGACATTAAAAATATACATGTAAGAAAAAGGTGACTGAAAAAACAAAAAAACCAGGTGAGTCTAGCTTGCCAGCAAAGACGTGTTTGTCTGCCAAATGAATAGAATTCTCACACATGTGTCACCAAAGCCACAATCTTTGCCACTTCGATGATCTCGCACATAACTTATTTGGGGGTTTTGGGTGTCAGTACAGTCACCAAACTGAGGATTGAATTCACAGTTCGGGAGGTGAATACCAGGATGGCCAGAGACGCACAGATGCATGCTATAATAATGCTTGTGGTGCTGTTCATTGAGAGAACAACCAGTTGTGCGTACTATAACTTTTCTACACATGCACGCATGCACACTGTGTAAAGAGGCAAATCAGACAGTTAATCTGTAATGTGGATGGCCACAATCTTTACTGAAACATTGCGGCACTGTAGGCCAGCATTTGTGAGCACAAGCTCGAGCTTCATCAGCTTCGTCTTCATTGTGCTGTTTTTCCGTCGGTGCTGGCTGCTGGTGCTTAAAGTGCCAAGTGTCTTCCTTACAATACCCCCGGATGAAAAGGTGTCATTGGCCAAAGGGCACAAGACGATAACATGGTTGTAGTAGGGTTTCAGTTGGTCAGAGAGGACAATTTCACGGCTGTGGCAGCGGTGATCAGTCAAAGGCATGAGGGGCTCATCAAGATAATTGACTGGGGAGGTTTGCTGAATGACATGGTAGGAATCATGATATTTGCTAAGAAGTTCAGTGAACTGGCCTGAGCTTGAGACAGAGCAGAGATGATAAGAAGGCGGCAGACAGGCAGAAGCGGCGCGGTTGCATTTCTGATGGCGTTGGTTATGAGATGTCACTTTGGGAAGTTAAACCCCCCATAAGCCAGATGCGAAGGAAGGGGCTCTTTGACGGCGTTCTTTGGCATGCGTACGGCTTGCGAGGCAGCTCTAAATTCAGAGGCATCGAGGTAGTAAGGGAATATGGTCCGTAAAGAGGCCTATGAAGGTCAATCCCAACATGGTTAAATGGCTGGGCTGGACAAGGTAAAGGTTGCAGATGCGCTACTGGTCCTCATAATAACTGGCACAAATGACGGAGCGGAGATGCCGTGGAGTTATGAGCAACCATTTGCGACCGTAGTTCTGACGGTAAAGCGGTTCTGACAAAGTGATGAACGTGATGGTGGAGCTCTAGAAGGGAGGCACGATCAGCGATTGGCTTAGAAATTCAGAATTGAAGCAACTCAAGGATCCCTGCAGCCATATCAGTGGCGTCAAGAGAAGGTGTGAGGCCGGAGATTGAGGGTGGCTCAGGATCAGAGGGCCTGAGAGGGTGTCTTATCTGAGCATTTGCTTAGGACTGGAGCGATAAATGACCCGAATGTCCTAATCTTGTAAACGGAGAGTCCGACAGTAAAGTGGCCGGATGGATCTTTGAGAGAAGACAACAAGCAAAGGGCATAATGATCTGTGATAACATCGAAGGGGAGCCCATATAAGTAAGGGTCATGTGTCGGTCATCTCGGTAGAGTCAAGTAAGGTGCGGCAGTGGAGCTCCAGGGTTAGAACAGCTGGCACCTCCATCAAGTGTATAGAGTCAAATCAGCCAGTTAATGTGGATGGTCAAAGTCTTTACTAAAACGTTGCTGCACTGCAGGCCAGCGTTTGCGAGTGCAAGCCCGAACTTCATCAGCTTTGTCTTACCATTAAATTCCTTTAATCACCATTCTCAGGTGAGCCTTCTCTGGATAGTGTGGCATACCTGAGGTATGCCCTGAACTCATACTTATTCAAAAGCTCCCATTCTTTTGCATTAAAATCATAGCAAGGAGAAAACAGCATGCTATCTGATAGCCCTGAGTGGAATTCAATCGGGTGCTAGTGCTGTGGCAGTGCATTAGAGCTAGGTGAGTCGAGATAGAAAGGCTTGCCTATGTTGCTACTGACAGCTTTATGTAGTCGCTCACAACAGTTGTCAAGGCAAAAAATGTGTCGTTAAGAGCAGTAAAGAGTGGGCTAGCGAAAGTAGCAGAGGATGCTGAGCATGCTGCCCATTTTGAAAAACAGAAGCGGCTGAACGCAGTGGCACCTAAAGTAACAAAGGAGGCCAAGCAAAGTTGTGCATCTGAGAAAAGCGGCTGGTGCCGGAGGCTTCTTAAGCTGCAAAAGCAGCCTGGATGGTCATGCGGGCTGTGAAGCTTTAACAGAAGCATGCAAACACAGGGGCACATTTTAGCAGCCAAAGTCTCTGGCTAATACCATTGTGCAAATACCGCCATACATGAGATATTCTTCATAGAATGCGTCACACCTTTGCTGCCATGCATTTCATGCTTGCACTTATTTTTGAGGACAGGGTAAGCAGTTTTTTTTTTCTTTTTTTCATTTTTGCTGTGTATCAGCTGTTGTGGCTTCAGCACAGTCCACTTACTTATTCCTGTGCACTGTCATTGCAGTTATCTCGACCGATGACTGGCAGAAACAGTTTGCCTGGCGTTGAAAATATCATGTGCATGTCAGTTTTGTCAGCAGTCTTCTTTTGCTAGTGCTTTTATATCACATCAACATGGAATCACAGCAGGCTTCTTTTTCTCCAAACAACTATGCTCTGTTTCATACATCAGGCGGAACGCTGTCAAAGCTATCATTCATGTTCGTGCTGCCGACATCCACGATCAAAAGCTAGTGTGTTTCTTGTGTAAAGCAAAAACTAATGAATGCTTTGTCTGTAGGCTTATTATTTGACGTATTTGTCACAAGCTTGACTATATGCATTCTTTTAGCTGACGAAACGCTTCTGTGTTCTCATGTTTTAGACCACTCGGCCACTAAACAAGTGCAGAGTAACACCACTCGCTTTATTTTCTCATGCGGACTACTTTCGTACCTTTTGCAGCGTTGTGCCTGATATATGAAATGGAGTATAGGTGTCTCGCTGTTATAGCCCACCCCCCAAGTAACTCGAATGTCAACAGTTCAAACTTGTAGGAGACTGAAAATTGTTTGAATTACGGAAAGCTCCATGCAGCTTGTGTTACTATTCGTGCTGCTAATGGGACCACAGCATCAGTTCAAATTAAGTGGGCGCAGCTTAGAGACATTCCTCTGTGCTATGCTTCTGTCGGCTATGCAACAAGTTTACCAACTGGCCACAGGTTGTGGGTAACAACACTTTTTGTGCTTAGGCACCCCGTATGCTAACGCCAAACTGCGCTGCACAAATTGTGCGTTGTGATTCTGCTGGAGCGTTAAGTGGAATTAGTGCTCTGATTGCTGCTGTCAGGCATAGCCGTACAACTTATTTGCTGCAGCTTGCTGTATCTCTGGCTTGCCACTGCTGCTTTGTCGTTGGCTACTATCTCAGTACATATGGATACTGCTGTGCAAGAATGCACACTTATTGTTGGATTTGTCAGTTGTAAGCCCACTTCAGAACATGTTATTTTAGCAATTTTGATTATCGTGATGACAAGCATGCCATTCCAGGAAAAGGATCTGATGTCACAACTTTTTGTTTGGTTTGTCTCTAAAGCTGCAGCCTCTTCAGTGTTCGGTCACCTTGCATTGCCATATGAGTAGACCTGCATTAGCACCTCGCTTTTAAGACTCCATACAGCATGAAGCACAATAAAGGGACGACGAAAATCTTTTTTTGGTAATGCGCTGTATTTTTCTACTAAAATATATGGACCCGAGGAACACTACACAGTACATTTCTCAGGTGCCGAGACTTGCAACGAGTGATAAGCACACTGTACAACACCCTTTTCTGTTCCATAGCTCCTACCAGGCTTTCACTGAAATGTATTGTACGCATGGGTGATGACACTGAGCGTCTGCAACTTCTGCACTGAAACTACGGAAGAAAAATCAAATTTGCTTGCAAAAATAGAATGTCACGTATGTGCTCGCAACGCCTTCTGTTATTGGCTTGTATTGCAAGCCACTTCTGGGAGATGGGCGAAATTTTCTGTGAACCCAGAACCTAAGCGATGTAATGAGCTACTGTGGTTTGGTGGCTCTCTGCTCATCTCATGTCATTTCGCCGTGAACTGTCGGCTCATGAGATTGTCATATGCAAGTGAAGCAGCACAATAGAGTAGGCACAATAAGTAAAGCAGTGTTAATGATGAAGGGTAGTTCTTGCGAGTTGCTATGTGGCACCTGTCATTGTATTAAGCATGTTTGCGTGCCACAAATAAAGGCATGTGCTTTTAAAAAGGGTAGCTTGACAGTACCATGCAATGTTATGAATAGGAATCGTTTAAACACTCATATGTTCTTAATAATGGCAGATGGCCAGCATCATAGTTCTGTAGCGTTGCACCTGAACTTAAACAGTAGCTGATGATTGTCAGGTAACGAGGTTATGGCTGCCTGAATCTGTGGGGATCTACTTTTAAGAGGATGCAGGTTTCAGACGTTGTTTTTTTTTCTTTTTGAGATTAAACCAATAAAATTTGGCATGCTTATTGGAAAGTCCACTGAATGCTCATATACAAAGTTTAACCAAAATACCTTGAGTAGTTCGGACATTACAAATTTTTATGCTTCATTGCTATTCCAAACTTGCTGAAACCCTGGCATGACAACAATATGTAGGATTCTGCAGTCACTGTTAAAGATGCACTAAAGAGGAATCTGAAATCGTCTTTTTACAGTGGGAACTCTATCTGCATGCCCCAAGCATTCTTAGGTCCCGGCTTCGGCCTTTTTTTTTAACTGACCTCCGAACAGAGGAGGAGTCAGCCAACGCACAGAGTTCCTTTCAGTCAGTTGCATGACGGTTTCGCTTGCACTTTTATTTTGTTTTTTGGGTTTCTGTGAAATAGGCTCACGGAAATTAAAATATACGTGGACTCTGCTTTTACTGATCGCTACGTACCACTCTGCTGATGGAAGAGTGGCAAGCCAGCCCGTGGCTGGCTGAAAGGCACTCCAGAGCAAGGCAAGGCAGGTCAAGTGGATTGGCATGGGAATAATCACGAAAAATTCCTTTTCGCTGTCCTATGCTCTCAGTAGTAGATAAGATTGTCGCTAATTAATGTAAGCATCACATTTTCGCTCATGTTATTTAATTTGGGCTCCGGTAAACAAGACTGCTGCGGTGACAAAAAAAAAACGTATGTGCTCAAATGTGCACAATGTTCCTGTATGCCCACAATCGATGTGAATCTACGCAGATTGCTTGCACGTTTTATGCACTTTCTAGTGATTTTAAACGCGTATTTTGTGTGTTATGGGCCTTCAAGATCACTCACGCCCAGGAACAACCACCACTACAGCATCAAAAAAGACAACCGAGGAGCACTGCACCGTGTTGTTTTCAGAAAGCACATAACTCTACTCCGTTGCTCACTCTACAACATACGATGGACTTCAAAACTGGCTGAAACACGTCTCCTCAAAATTTGCCCTTAAGGTTTAGGAACAAGGGTTGTACTTTGAAGCCCTTAGCTTGCCGCCAAAAGCGTGAAGTTTTTCTTTTTTAGCCGCTTTTATGAGTTTCAAAGTAATACGAGAAATTCTGGGTTGTATGTAGTCTGTAGTAATAAAATGTAGTCCTTAAGAGTAAGAAATCTGAGAGAACTGGCTTCTTTAACTTTGAAGTTTGACAATGTAAATGTTCAGTAAAATAGATCCTGTTCACTGCAATGTGTTGTGGTAGCTCGCAGGGGTATATTCTGGTTTATTCAAAATTTTCTTGGCAGTACTCGTAGAGTTGTACCTAGAAGGGAATGTGTATACATATTTGTGGTATGTGTATAGTTGTAGCTGTACGTAATAAAGTGCATGTTGCAGTTATATGTTTGAATAGTCTGGCCGTAACTTGCCCATTATGAGAATCATTTGCCACATAGGCGTTCAGCCTCGTTCGTAGAATGGACGATTCAGCACGGAATATTCTGCACACTGTCGTTCATCGTAGTACGCAGCGGTGCATTTCAATGACAGTGCATTGGCCCACGCGCTTGTCATAGCCTCTAATGCTTAACGCATGCAGGATTTGCGCTCGGTTGGATTATCCGCGGCGGCGAGTACTGTGCGTGCCTAGTTGCGAAATTGCCGGTCGTTGTCGAGAAACGCTCGAGGCGTGGTCTCGAAATTGCGCGCGCCGAGTACGGAGCTTCGCTTGTCGCGCGGCCGCTTGCCTTAGTGGAGAGGATTAGTCTTAAATCGATACCTGAGCGGGGGAGGGGGGACTGCTGCCAGCCGTGTGTCGACCCTTATTCTCGCCATTCTGTTTCCCACCGTGTGTCGTGAAAGGCTTTGCAGAGGGTTATGTAAACGAAGCCGCGTAATCGCCGCCCTGCGAGGTGTTTGTTTGCGGTGTTGGGCAACCGCCGCTCGGACAAGAAAAGGGTGGGGGGGCCGCTGCCCCATTTGCGTAATTGCGCGACGTCGTCGAGTTTTTCTTCTTTTTCTTTTTCACAAATAGGTGTTAGTGTGCGATTTGTCCGCGCACGAGGGGCCACCGTTGTGCAACTCGCTCGTGGAAAGAAGAAAAAGTCCGGAGTAAAAACGGATACGCTCTCGATGTGTGCTTGTCTCTGCCGCGTTGAGTTTCTACGGCCGGCGTTGTCGCTGCTGGATAGCGCCGTTGCGCGTCCGGCTTCGCTGTTTGGAGTAGTGGAAAGAAAGGAGCTATCGTGTTTTCTTTTCATGCTACCCTGGTCACGTGAGGCCATCGAGTTAGAATTGCGACAGAGCCTTGCAAACAAGCGGCGTACGCCTTTGTGTCTATGACGGGACGCCACCTCGATCGGCATTTTCAGTTGCAACTTCGGTTTAATTCGGACGACGGCCGCTGTTTTCATATCTCGAGCGTACCCTCCGCTCGTAAATTTGTTCCCGTGTGTCGTCGACACTGCGGCCGTATGCTTCTGATCAAATAGGGTGGAAAACGAAACAACGCTTGCGGGTCTCCAGCCGCGAGCAGTTCGCTCGCTTATTTTTGTTCTTTAACTGCGGGAGCTGTTGCTGGGACCCCACCCAGTTGTAATCAAAGACGCCGCGGTGGCTCAGTGGTTATGGCGCTCGGCTGCTGACCCGGAAGACGCGGGTTCGATCCCGGTCGCGGTGGTCGAATTTCTGTGGCGGCGACAATTCTAGAGGCCCATGTACTGTGCGATGTCAGTGCACGTTAAACAACCCCACGTCGCCGAAATTTCTGGGACCCGTCACTACGGCGTCCCTCATAGCCCGAGTCGCTTTGTGACAACCCCCACAAACCATAAACCAAATCCGCAAGCCAAGACAAGAGCCAAGTCAAAGATATAAAACAAGCTAAATCAATGTGCATTAATTTTTTTTTTATTTCAAGTGGCGATTCTGTCGCTCCTAGGCCTGAAAAAGAAGGTCGATTTGTTGAAAAAATGGTTTCCTTTCGAACTACCGGATGGCGCCACTGGGCTGAAGTTATCGCGTCTCCGTTTTCATGTGACATACAGCGTAACGTCCTGCAAAATGCTTGCATGTAGCATACGTAGGCATGAATACGCCATTCTAGATCTACTTAATGTTATTTCAGTGTTTATTTTTCAACCCTATCTTCGTACACAGAGCAGACGACTAGGCGCAGAGGAGCGCGTTTAACACGCTCGCCTGATTGACTTAGGGCGTCTGTAGCTTCCGTAGTGCTGCAGGTAAATTATCACATAAAACATATGCATAGCTGCCGTTTGTGCATATTACGTGTGCGACCCTGGTTCGGTGGGTCTGCAGCATATGCTCGATTCTGCGAACTGCAAAAGTTGAGCGAGAACGTCCGACGGTGGTTGGCGCGGTTCAGGTGGCTTACTTAGGACTACAACGCAGTAGCAACACGGACGAGAGACGGAAACACCGCGCAGAATGAAACGCTTACCGTGCCTTTTCTTCCTTCGTAATCACCATCTCTACTCTGTGAATGTCAGCTGCGCAGGTAGGTTCCACTGTTGAGATTCCATACAGCGTGCGACAGTCGCGTCTGTTTTCGATTTCCGCTACGTGGAGTCCTAAATGAACGGACGGACGGATGTTAGGAGCGTCCCCTTCGAAACGGCGCGGCGGCAGATGCCACCATGCACGGCATTTCTTTCTTTTTGTATTTGTCTAATCTGTCAACCTTGACAGTATTATCAGGGCCATTATGTTTTCGTCGGCTAGTGAGCGAAAAAAATTCAGCTAGGGCCGTACTACGACACTGGCTATATCGACAGAGCTCCCTTGTACAGCTGTGGATATGGAAGGTTCCACTATTCAGAACATTCCTCCGGTTATTGTTCTCCATCGGGATGCTGCAGACCGCGTCCGCATCCCAGCCGTCGGAGCTGCTCGATACCCGCTGCGAACTCTTGGCAGTCGCGCTGTCGAGAGTCGCCTTGAGCGCTGGTCGTTGACTCGGCGCTGGCGTGTCTCGCGCGATACGGAGCGCGCTCGGGCGTGTCCCGACGCGGATCCGCCGGGCTCGGGAGGAGCTCCTGCCGCCGCGGGGCTCCCGGAGGCTGTCCACGCCGTGGCCAGGAGCCGGACCACGTGGGCCCGGCCGAGGTGGGGGCCGGAGCCCTCCCGGGCGACGTCGGGGAGAGTTGCGGGCGCGCGCGTTGCGCCACCGTTCGAGGGTAAACACGGCCGCTGCCAAATTGGCAGCGTTCCACGCTCGCGACCGGCAGCACATTAAAATGCCTCCGCTGGTCTATCTTGCGGCGCGCCATAGTAGCCATGTGGACGGGGTGGCCGGCTATGCATTTTGTGCATGCGCTCGGGAAGATAGCCGCGGCGGCAGCAAGCGCCGCTCCAACCCCTAGCGGAGAGGTCCCGGACTTCGCGTACCCTTGGCGATCGGCTCACGGCGAGCAGAGTTAGGGAGCTAGCGGGATGCCCATTCGGGGTATACGGAAACACTGTGGGGAGCCTTTGGCGCCCCGAAACCGTTGGTTATGGCCGCACTAACAGCCGTGTCCCGTAGTAGCTGTCCTTTATTATGGCTATTATGGCTCATATCGCCGGCAGTCGCGACGCCTTCGCTTTGCTATCGTACACACTTCGTTGGAACTGCGGTCGTGAAAGACTCATTGCAGGTAACTGTTGTAGCGAGCGGCAGTTTGTCAGTTCTCGATAGTATTATGAGCGTTTTATTGAAACAAGATAATACGGGAAAAGGTGTTATCCGCGGCATCTGCTATCGAGGCTTGAAGCACCTGAGTTGCGGCTAGCGGAAATAAAAGAAGAAAGAGGGAAGTGACAGAAAGAAAGGGCAGGAGTAGGGGTGTCTACAACTTCTGGTACTCTCGCGTGGGAAAAACAATTGTTTTCGCGTGGTTTTCTCCTGGAAAAATTCACGCTGAAGAGGGGGACGTTGCAGAAGCTATCCGTGCGTCTTCCTGGTCACACCAGCTGTCGATTGCGATAAAGGTACAGCCCCGAATGCAAAGTGATGCGCATGACTGCTTAGACACGTCGGACGAACGCAAGCGTCGTCACTTATCGCCCATAGGCTCGCTCAGAGCGTCGAGATCGCCTTTCGGAAGAAGCCTCTCGGAAATGTCAGAGGTGCTTGGGTGGTCGGTGAAAAGGTCGAAAGGCACGGCGCTGAATGATGCAACGGCATTTCCCCGTCTCATGGCCAGAGGCTGCGACGCTTGCGGTAACGGGCCTGCCCCTTGTTGAAGGAAAGTGTGTGCTTACATTCTTTGTGATCAGAGGGCAGAACAGAATAAGGGTTCAAATCGTTATTGAGAAAATCAGATCGGGGAGCAGTTGTTTACATGAAAGGATAAACCGTTGTCATTTCCCCAAAAGTTACATGCAATGAATGGACCCTCTAACGAAAGTACCTTGTAGCGACTGTTCCCTGTAACGGTGATGATGATGGATTTTTATGGCTCAACGGCATCTGTGACCGAAGAGCGCCACGGAACGATGTGTTTTCGTCTACTCAAGATGGGGTCAAAGACCCATTTCCAAGCATATCGCCCTAGTTAAGCCGAGCAACAGACCAGGAGAAAGAATGCACCCACTGTATCACCTGGTGGGTACCCGGTGGCCGTGGGGATCGAGCCCCGCACCTCCCGCATGCGAGGCGGATCCTCAGCCACTTGGCCGCCGCTGCGGTAGTTCACTGTAACGACTGTTCACTGTAACGACTGTTCCCTGTAACGACTGTTCCCTGTAACGACTGTTCCCTGTAACAAATGTTCTCTTTAGCAGTTGTTCCCTGCAAAGAAAGGTCTGCGTAACCAAAGTTTGCCGCAACGAAATGTCTCTGCAAGAAAACCGTCCATGAAGCTAGAAGCAATGCGCTTTCCGGAACTCACAACATTGGGTCATCGTGTGCACAGGCGTTGAAAGATAGAGAGATTTTCGTTGTTATCTTTCCGCGCGCCCTTTTTTGTCGACATTTTTCTATATCTGCATCGCTGTCCACACTGGAGACAAGCCCGAAAGGTCATTTTATGGTGACCCCGCTCAGCGTTCTGCATCGCGGGCTTGCTGGTTAGATTTACTGATGCCGCCGCGGTGGCTCAGTGGCTATGGTGCTCGGCTGCTGACCCAAAAGACGCGGGTTCGATCCCGGCCGCGGCGGCTAGAATTTCTTTGGAGGAGAAATTCTAGAGGCCCGTGTGCTGTGCGATGTCAGTGCACGTTAAAGAACCCCAGGTGGTCGAAATTTCCGGAGCCCTTCACTACGGCGTCTCTCATAGCCTTAGTCGCTTTGGGATGTTAAACCCCATAAACCAAACCAAACCAGATTTACTGATCCTATACTTTACTCATTGCGTACAGTCTGGGAAGCAGTTACTGTTGAAATGCCAGTAACGGTGCTAAAGACTCTGTTCAGGCTTTTCCTTTTTTTTTTGTTGGCGCGCAATACCCAACACTGATGTTTTTGTTTCAGACGCATTTAGCACCCTTTATATCCCAAATAAGGTGCTTCTTTTATGTCAGCTAGTAAACGCAGTAAATATTTCTCAAACCAATGAGCCTGTCCTCCACCATTTTCATGCAGGCAGATTTTGCTACTCGTAATAATTTTTTTTCTGCACTTCTAGATTCATGCTCATCTTCCAAACAAACACTACAGATGCCCATGATCCCCCGTGTACTCAGATAAATGCTGGTATTTCGGTGTTACCATTTTTAACCACTGTGGCACTTGTGGCACTTTGTACAGAAATTTTGTGTATGCCCGTAGAACCGCTGCTTTGCTGTTTACCGTTGCGAGGTCTTGAGGTCTGCATGAGCTATTTGCTTGGAAAAAAAAATGGCGGTGGCTTAGTTCTGCTACAGTGACGTCACTCGCGCATGCGCAGTATGGTCGACGGAGGGCGCACGCTAAGCGGCGAGACTGTGGCCAATGTAGCTCACGCTACAAATCTACTCCACCTTGGGGAATTCCCCTAAACATTTGACCAACACAGTTCCCACTTCGAGTTACTGATCAATTCGCTCTCGCCCTACCATAAGATTGCCGTCCCGGTTAGCTCAATTGGTAGAGCGACTGCTCCGGTGTAGCGGTGGTCCCGGGTTCGAACCCCGGACCAGGACGAATTTTTCTTTAACTGCGAAGTTTCCGTGGAAGCTGTATAGCTTTCCTTTGTAGCCGTATGGCTGCGATTGGGTGGATGCCAATGAGTAATTACTCCCTTATTACAAATCTACTCCACCTTGGGGAATTCCCCTAAACATCTGACCGCTACAAAATCATATTTCTGAAGAGGAGTGACGAGCAGCGGCCTAACCGGAGTCTCACTTGCCGCGCTCTCTCCATTCATGCTCTCCGCGATGGCTCCCAAAGCCGCGGGACCGGGTCCGCCTTTTCCCCAAGATGTGGCGCCTTCTTGAGGGGTGCGGGAAAAGCTGCGGGAAAAGGTCCGCAATTCGATGTTCAATATGGATCCAGAGCTCACCACTACGGCGACCTTCCCTCTCTCTGACCCTTTTCTTCACCGTTCCCTTACCGTTCCAGTGTTCACCGAAAGTCGTAGGAGTGCACAGGTCTCCATAAGGGACGAGTCAAAGTTCACGGTAGCACCCGTTCATGTCTTCTGGGTAGCGGGGAACAATGCGGGACAAATCCCCCCCCCCTCTTCCTTTAGCTCCCCCTCTGTGGACGCCTGTGCTGATAGTTACTGCGCCTCTCCTTTCCCGATAACCACCGCACCACCATTCTCGCCGCTTGCTGTCCGCGCGTGCGGCTGGCGGTTCTTGGAGCGTTCGTGTGTGGTTGAACGGCTAGGATACTCGTTTGGCTTTTGATATCCATAGCGTACACTCGCCTGCACCAGCCGTTTTCAAAAGTCAACAGTCCGACATATTTGCCTGTGTAAGTCCTAACTTACGGAGGGTCCTCTCGGCTGCAGGACATTTGGAACGCTGGCGATCCCTGTCGGGTCACACTGCTTGGTATACGGAAGCAAAACTGCTTGATGTTTATATTTCGACTAAGGCTGCACGATTTGGCGTCTACACCGCACTTTCTGGGATGAGTTCTGTACAGTCCAGTGCTGCGTAGGAATGGACCTTTGAGTTTGTTCCACGTTGACGAAACGGAGCAGTGACGCGGGCGACAAGCTGCGGCCGCTAATGGTGCAGCAGGGTCTCGGGGTTCGCCTTCAGTCTGCCTGCGTCGCATCGCGGCAGTTTTCCCGTCTCCGAGGTGTGCTTAGCGGCGGCAGTTAAGGAACTTCTTGCGGCTCGTTGCGAATGGAACAAGTTAGTGGTTTTCGAGGTAGTCTTAATTCGCGACTGCCTTTCCCTGTGTATACTTTTAATGGGCTAGCCGTTTCACGTTCCCGGCTTACTGCATGCGGAATTACTGAGAACTTGTGCCGCGAGATGCTGCTAAAACGACCTGCGCTGTTAAGCAGTGTCTTTAGCGATTCCCAACTGAAACTGTTCTGCGAAAAATACAAAAAAAAAAAAATACCGAAGAGATATTCCAGGGCGCACTGTAGTCCTGTGTTAGCTGGCTTTCTCAATGTCCTATTCCGTGCGGCCTAGGCTGTAGTGTTAAATTTGAACTTGCACGTCAAAAATATGTGTGGCTACTGTGGTTTGTGCGGTCGTTTTGCACTTTATCGATCCCGATAACTCCACACATGCCTCTAAGCGTTTTCATCTTAGTCATTCCCGTCCTCTTAGCGTTCTTTTTCTTCGGAGCTGTAGTCTTCATTGCATGCGTTATGGCCTGGCTCACGAAGATTCTCAGATTTCCTGCCCATTGCGGTGGCTCAGCGCGAGGGCGCTGGTTCGAACGATGGAGGCTTAGCGCAAAAACGGGCGTGTGCTTTTGATTTCGCTGCTTGTTAACCCCCCCCCCCCCCCCCTCCCCTCCCCCTTGCCTTGTAGTGCGGCTTTCCACATAGCGAGCAGTGTCCCATTACCTCATAAAAACCCATTTCTAAGCATTTTTCTCTTATATCCACGGAGTTCGTTCACACTGCATAACAGTACAGCCCGTTGTGTCACAGGCGGTGCGGGCTGGGTAATATTATCCTTGTTCCTTTTTATTTTGCCCACACTGCTTCATTCCTAACAGTGCGTGCTCAGCCACAAATCGCGGCTAATGAAAATACACCCGCTGCTCTGGAAACTTCGGCTTTGAAAGCGAGGGGACTCAATAACGCCCTGAACGCCGTGTCGTTTTGCTTCATTCTGCTCGGCGTATCTATGCTTTTTGCGCACATGTATCTGCCATCAAATTGTGGCACACATGTTTCAGAGCACCCCGCCCCCTTCCTGAATGTGGAACGTCAAAGCCGGTGTTTCAGCGCTTGCCGCGAGGTGTCACCGTAGTTTATGGCGAGTCGGAGAAGGCAACTCTCGGGGCCTCGCTGCGCGGAATTAGAGGAGGCGGAGCGTAGCGGCGCTGCTGCACCGCTGCTGCCGCAGTCGCGCCAGGACCTGCGGCCGGCGAGTGCGACTCGGTGTCGCAATCGGGCTCCCGCCGTGTCTTGATGTGCGCGGAGTGCGCGCCCGGTGCTTTCGCGAGGCAGGCAGAGTCTCCGCGCCGGATTTATTCGGCCCGCCCGCCGCTCCTCTCCCCAAGCTCGCGTCTTTCAGCGAAGGGCGAGAGCAGGCAAGCAGTCCCGAGGCACCACTCTCCCATCTCCCGCGGCCGCCGCACGTGCGGTCTGGCTAATTGGTCCCGATTGACTCGATTCGCTTGAGCGAACCCCTGGCTGTGGTGTGGCCTTCGTGGCTGCTTTTCGGCGCTCTGTCTTCGGAGGGGGCCCGTTTGTTCTCGCGCCAACTTGACATTGCCGTTTATGTGGTTCGCAGTTCTGCAGTACTAGGCACCACGCCGTTGCGAGATGCACAACTTTCTCCCTACCTTTCTAGATCGCGGCGGCCGTGGTTTGACGGAGACGAAATGCAGAGTACGCCCGTGTGCTGCGCGTTTTCGGATCACCTTAAAGAAGTCATGTTGGTCGAAATTAATTCGGAGCCCTTCACTGCGGCGTCTCTTTCTCTTTTCCATCTTCGGCTTCCTGCTTAATCCTTTCTTCCCTCGTGGCGGGGTTGAGGTGTCCACCGAGAGTGAAACGTGCAGTTACTGTGCCTTCCCCTTCCTTAGTCGTGACCACTTTATTTTCTAGTTCGCTTTGATCGAACGTCACCGTTCGGGGACGTGCACACGGCTTACCGCTGGAAATGGTTTTTCCTTCTTTTTTAACCACATTAGCGGCAGTCCGAGGGCGCTGCATGCATCGGGTCGGTTTTCGTGCTCTCGCACTTACGCCAGCGGAAAGGTGTCGTTCGCCTTCGTTCTCTAAAGGGCGCACCGCGACAACATCTTGCAGTATCCAGCGTGTGCTACAAGTTGACGGGCGGCCGTGTCTGGCTCTTGGAACGGGGCCCGGTGCCATGCGCGCCCAATTAGCGCTCCGACTCGCGTTCAGGTCTGTCCGTCTGTGGCACGAGCGGAGGCGCGCAGCTCAGCTGGCACCCCTCGGATCCTCAGTGCGCCTCTCTCAACACAGGGCCGGCGACACCGCGCCCGCCACCGTGGCCAGCCAGCACTGCTGTTGCACTGCGAGGCGAAAGGGGAGGACGGCGTCTATTTGCGGAGCGTAAATTTGGCGACGCGCCATTTGATCTTGGCCGCGTGACGGGGACGCATAAACTGGCGCCACGCGCAAGCTAAAGAGCGACCCCCCCCCCCCCCCCCCCTTCATTCCTGAGCTTTTATTTTATTTCTGGCGCGCGGGTCGCGGCAGTAGCCATAGGCGCACGCGCGACGTATATCACCGCGTCCGCCGCGACCTGTCCGCGCAGCGTTTTTCTATGCGATGGCCCCGCGTGCCACGGCGGCGGCGGTGGGAGGCAGGTGATTTCTGCCGCGCTACGCGCGTGTGCGATAGAATGTGCCGCACTGCAGTGCCGCGCCGGCAGCGCACCAAGGGCGGCACCCCCCTCCATCCACCTCTCTTCCTCTGGTGCGGCACGGGGTGGTTGACTGACTGGCCGTCTGCCTGCCTGTCTGGGTATCACGGCCAGCTGTGCGCCGCGGAACGTGCGCGCGTGTGTGTATATATTTATACGAACGTGCTTGCATACGAACGCACGCACGCGCACGAATGCGCCCTGCGACGCGAGGGGCGAAGAGTCGTCGCGTGCGGTATGGATGGCGGCGCGTATGTGCTGTAGCGCCGTAGTAGCGCCGCGGCCTGCGCTCGAGGCGGGGAGGGAGATCGACTTGCCGGCGGGGCCGAGCGGCGGCGCTCGCGGCGGCATAAATTAACGTCGGCGTCTCCCAAAAAGAGTGTCGGTGGTGGGAAGACGAGAGGGAATAAAAGGGTGGGCATGTTTACGATCGGGGGACGGATCTGTGTCGCGTGAATCATGCCCCCCCCCCTCCCCTCTCTCTTTCCTCCGCGTCTTCGTATGTGCCGCACAGGGTCCGGGATAAAGATGGGGGCGGAAGGGGGGAGCAGGCGTGGGTCCTGCCGCCGACGTTGACGACCGCTGGCTCGTGGCAACCGAGGGGCGGCGGGTGAACGCGTGCTTCGCAGGGTTTGCGATGGAGATGAAAGCCGCAGAGAGGAGGGGAAATGCTTTCGCGGCTGCTTTAGTATTCGCGCTTGTCTTGCTTTTTTTTTTTTCTGCGTTTGCGTAACGTTCCCACGCGGCATCCTTTAGCCCGGGCTCGGCGGAGGATCGGAGAGGCGAAGTTTTATTGACCGAGGTATTCTCTTAACTATACCGAACTGGCGCCTGCCTACCTGCCTGCCTCCCCCGCTCGTTTTCTCTAAGCAGCTCGGACAGCTTCTATGCGACGGTGCGCGCCGCGCAAGTTCAACAGTGCCGTTGGTCGAGACCGACTTGCTGAGGGTCAAGTTTCGGGGAGGGACTACGAACGGATGCTACTACGTAGGAAGGTAGGTTATAAGGCACTTGAGAAAAAGAATTACGTGCCAGTTTATCCCCTCTTGTTTCGCGCGTAGGCCACTGGAGCTTGGCCCTGCGAACGCAACAGGACATGCAAGATCCGACCGGACGCCCGGAGGCCTTGCTTTGAAACGGGGTTTCGTAAATAACTGAAAGCGAGGGAATCAGGCTGCGAGTGGGCTGGACGGACAAAGACTCGTTTTCGTGTCTTCTGATCTCCCCCATTGGAACCCCGTTCAGCGAGGGTGGTCTGTGGACTGTGGAGGCGGTCGATTGTGTTCCAGACGAACACGTTCCCAAGCGCGGTACGTCCTGTGCCCCTGCAGTGGTCTCGAAAGCAGCGCGCGAGGTACTGGCACTTACGCCTGATCCCGTTCGTGTCGCGTGCATCGACGCGCCCATTCTTCATCCATTGCGCAAGTGGGTCTTCTGGAAGCGAAGTGAAACTCATCGTGCGCTCAAGTCGGTCGTCTTCGGCGGCTCGCAGACCCAATCCACGGCGGTCACCGAGCAGCTGCGTCCAGGCAGGGTACTCTTGTATCGCGTTTGTTTTAAGCTGCAGGGTTGTTTGTTGCTTAAAAATTCTCTCTTATGGAGAGAGACCTGTCCTTGGCGATGATTCTGCATGCCGCAAGCGATTCTTATGTACTGACCATCTGAAACCGACGTCGGACCTTTGTCTGGCCCCGCTACCGGTACAATCTTTTACGAAAGCGCAGGGTTGAGGGTAAGCCATTCAACATTATTTTTTGCTTTGCAGACTAGGCAGAAGCTGAATTACGTCACGAGCGTACCGCCAACGACGCGGTGACCTGTAGTTCCGCGTCCGCGAAGCAGATCACTTGTGCGAGCTAGTGAAGCCGGACTTTCTAGTCAGAGGAGGACACACCAGCGCCAGGACCGGCGGCGGTGCATGCCCTGCGAGAGGAAGGGAACTAGGCTCTCAAAGCGAGCGAATCACGATGGAGCTGCTCGGATGTCTCCAGCGTCAATTCAAAGATAATCCGTTCGGCTTTCCGTGTGTGACAGGCTGTGGTTCTGCAACAACTTTGTGCCTCTCCAAGAGGATAGCTGATCTGTGCTGGTGATGGACTTTCAGTCGGCGGACTTCGTTACGGCTATGGAGCACTTGCAATTCGTTCTCTGAGCAACGCCAACGTGCACCCGCTGTTCACCTCGAATGGCTGTGTATCCGACTCCCGACGGCCGTTCGCTGTTTAGTTAATTCGGCGTCTTCCCGCATTTTATTCATGCAAATCCAGCGGTTAGGGCTCGGGAGTAGCCAGAACGGTATCTAGAGCACACCTTAAACTTCCACATCGAGCGGCAGGTGAAGATAAGGCTGTGCACCTCGCCGACGCAGTCGAGAAGTTTGAACTGAAAATCTGGCTGCTGTTTCTGCGGCACAGGGCTGTTTGCCGGCGTGTCGCCATCTCGCTTGACGGAAACGCTCTCGATGCCTACGTGGACGGGTACGAAGTCGGTGGAGGAGACGTTGAACTGCTCGCCTAAGTGTGCACCTCGCAGATCCTCTTCCAGCTAACGTCTGCCATGAGCCTGGACTTGCACACGGGGCTATGGGCCGAGGTGAGGTTCCGGCGATAAAGTCAAGCGAGTCATAAGCTTTCTCTTCGGCGGAGACAAGAACTTCGCTTACTTTGACAATGTGTTCCACACCATCACCCACTTGGTTAGGCGCAAAGAGCGCCCCTTTGCACTCGTTCGACATCTGGGTAGGCCTACCGCTCTCCACGTGCGAAGTTGATTGGCCAGGACTGCTCGAGCTGCTGGAATCGCCGCTTCTTAAGTCCGGGGAAACCGGCGTCTCGGCGAATGCAGTGAACCCCTTGTATCGCACCGGTCTAGTCGACGAAACTCCGGTCGTGTGCCGTCTACTCTGACAAGATGGTTGAAGTGGTTCTCGACAAGTTCATGTCGCTGCTCCGGCCGTTTTATGTTTTCGACTGTTTCAAGGGGGTCTTGTCCATTGACACAGGAGGAGCGCGCACGGCGCGAACCCTTCTCTGGTTCGGCAGTCCACCCGACCAGCATTTGTCGATGGCGATGCCGAAGGCGTTGAAAATGGCGCACTCTCTCCTCATCCTGCCTCCGCGGTGGCTCAGTGGTTATGGTGCTCGGCTGCTGACCCGAAGGACGCGGGTTCGATCCCGGCTGCACCGGTCGAATTTCGATGGAGGCGAAACTCTAGAGGCCCGGGTACTGTGCAACGTCAGTGCACGTTAAAGAACCCCAGGTGGTCGAAATTTCCGAGTACTACGTTGGACATCGCAGGCAGAAGCTGTTTCCGCAACATTTATATCTACAGTCAGGACCTCGCCATTTGCTGCGAGATGGAGCATCACAGCGACATGGGCATTCATTTGCTCAGAGGGATCTGGTGCTGTGAATACGCCGACCAGCAGCAAGATTACGGCAACAGCCATTTTCTGGGCACCCAAGAACAAGAGCAAGTTATGGCGTTTCGAAAGAACTGCCCTGCAGTCGGAACCAGAACGGGCAGCATGTTTGGTGAGGAGTCCCTCGCTACCATGCGGCTGACCAAAGAAGGTCGATTCGATATGTTAGATAAATCATCTAGAGGCTCACTGCGCTTGACTCGCCGCGTCTGAGGAGTTTCTTCACCAGCGTTGCCGGATGCAGAGATACTTCCGTTCTGCAGCTTATCATGAATGCGCTTGGCTATGTCGCCAATGCACACTTTGCCTGAGCCACCACCGGCAAGCAAGAACGCCTGTTGGAAACGAACTCCAGAACATCGCGCAAAAACATCAACATAGTAAGAGAGATCTAAAAAAATAATTTTTACTCGCAATAATAATTGAATGGAGCTCTCCTCAGTGTCCCTTTAATGGGTCTTCTGGAATTCTTTTTTTTCTCTCAGAAGGGTTCATTGCATTTTGTTATGGTTTACAACATCCACAATGCGTCTTTCGATGGCAAAAGAATACAAGTTAAAAAGTGACTCACTCTAGGCACCTACGCCGCCGCGATGGCTCAGTGGTTATGGCGCTTGACTGGTACCCGAAAGACGCGGGTTCGATCCCGGCCGTGGCGATGGAGGCGAAATTCTAGAGGCCCGCGTACTGTGCGTTGTCAGTGCACGTTAAGAACCCCAGGTGGTCGAAATTTCCGGAGCCCTTCACTACGGCGGCCCTCGTAGCCTGAGTCGCTTTGAGGCGTTAAACCCCCATAAAACCGAAATCAAATCACTCTCGGCACCCTACCCTCGGCATCGCCGTGTTTGTTTTCTGGTGTTGTCACTAGATGGCGCCACTAGTATCTGATTTTTTTTTTGTCGGTAGCCATGGCCGGGTGCCAAGCCATGGTCCACCAAAGCTGTCGTCGATGAGACACATCCGTGGGCTGCCACAGCTTTGCGTGCGCACACGCATTTGAATGCTGCGCTATGCCAAAACTGTAATTGCTGTTCGGCGGCTGGCGGCTGCGGCCATTTTAATTTTCGGCTCTTCACTTTTGCTGGCGCGCAATCTTTGCCACGCTCATTTATCATGAATTTCAGCGTCGGGACACACAAAACGGGCTTATCCGCTTATCGGAAAATTCTTCGTACAAACTTTTCAAAGTTTTACGATGTTTCTGACGAAATCGCTGCGGAATCGAGCGCCTGGGTCGCTAAGCTTTCCGTAGTTCCGAAAAAGATTGGCTGCCGGTCCCTTTAAGTGCTTTGCTTTTGTTTCCTCGGCATAGCCGCGAATCCAAACACATCACTGTAGGCTGGTTACGCCAGTACGGGTGCGTATTATGTACGTGCAGTTAACTGCGGCCAAACCTGCGGAGCATGACCTGTGGCTTCACCGTTCTATTGTCTCCGCGCTAGCACCGCCGGGAAGAGAGTGCGAGATTTTTTTGTATCTGCGGTCCTTCCTTTCGCGCTGCTCCTAATTCTGGCATTCCGGAACGGAAGACGATTGTGAGTCAGCGCGCGTACGCACGGCACACAGTGTAGAGCTGCGGTGCGGCGCATTCAACTCTCCGCGCCGACGTGCTTTGGCTCTGCGCCCCTCCCGGGAGCCTTTTCTCTGGCGGTGCCTCTGGTTCGCGTAAGTGTAGCGTAAGTAAGGGTTAGGGGAGTCGGTGGAAAGGGAGCTACCCCCCCCCCCCCCCCCCCCCCCCCCCCATGCACACACGCACGCATGCACTCAACGCTAAGGCTGTGGGGCAGTGGAGAACGGGGGAGCGCAGGTGAGATGGGGGAGGGATGTCCCGTGGCCGGTATGATTTCGCGGAACGATTTGGCGCGCTGGCCGTGCGGTTGAGAGGTCGCGCGTTTCTTCTCCACATCCTTCGGGATTCGTTCCGGCTCCTCTGCACCCCTTCCCCCTCCCACTTCTTCGGATTCGAGTGCTGTTTCTGGTGCTCTTGCGGGGAGCCGCCGCCGTAGGTGCACTGATGAGGAGGCATGCAAGCTCTCCATAAAGGTTAGAGGAAGGGAGGAGGGGGTATTACATGCGTGAGGCTGAGCGGGCAACCACCCTGCCGACAATAATGATGCGTGCGACGAGAAACAAAGGACTCTCTCCAAAGTGCTCCGGCGCTCCCTCGCCGTAAAACAACACAAACAAGAACGGATACAGCAGAGAGCTGCGGGAGGGTGGGGGGTTATGGAGGAAGGGTGGTTCGTTTTAATAGCCGCGCCGAGCGTGCGTGTCGACTGGCCTTCGGCGCACACGCAGCGTCGTGCAACATGGTCTCTGTGTTCGGCCGAGAGAAAAGCCGTAACAAGCGTTGCAAGAGGCGGTGGGGGGAGTGGACGCTTGCCGCTTGTGCTCGTTGTGCTCCCACAAGTGGCTGGCTGTTCCAGATCAGAGGGAGCGTGAATAATGAAATGTGGGAGCGCGCGCTCGCCATCGCGGATGATGGCTAAAGTGTCCGATCAAGACCATCGTCTGGGAAAGGGTGGCGCCTGTGTGCAATAGACGCACGATGGCATGAGCTGCCGGTGGTCCGTCCCGAGGTAAGTTATGGGATCTGAGAGGCGGCGTGATGGATCGAGTTGGGCCGACATGGAGGTCTGACTGACATGCCCCGAAGGCTCCGCCCGCGCTGTAGTTTCCCTTTTCATTGAGTTTACTCTGACCAAAATGTAACCGCTCTCGCGTGCTGAGCGGCAGTGTTTAATGCCCTTTTAGTGGAAAATGTCCACACTCTGATCAGCTTCCTTTCTTTATGGCTGCGTTGAAGAGAGAAGTTTGTTGTTTTTTTTTTTTTTTTTTAATTTTAGCCTTGCTTGGTGGGCACGACAGGAGCTTGGTTGTACGCACGGATGCAGAGGAAACCGAGCTCTTACAAGTAGTGAGGCGTCACTGTAATCGCGCTTCTCGTTGTCTCGAGACGTAGTCATGCGATTTCTAGCGCCACCTACTGTGGCACAGGGATTGTTGTGGTGAGCAAAACCGCTACGCGGGGGTTTCGAAAGGCGCTGGGAGGCATCACGCGAACTGTTATTCTTGTGGATTTTTGCATTTCGTCATTGCGTGGTGGCGGTTCGGGGCTTGCAATTTCCAGGTATTGCTCTATTTGAGACACAACGCCGATCGAGCCGTAATCCAGAAAAAGAATGAAGTTTGAGCATCATTGATGCAGTTTTAGCCCGGCTACAATCCTTGCGCGTCAACCGCATTTCAATCTGCGCGCCAGCACTTATGCTTTGTTTGTTGTCCGAGAGATGGCGGGGCTGTTGCGAAACTTTTCCTTTCTAACCTGTCCTCTCTCTCTTGCTCGCCCCTTTCGTATCTCTTCTCCTGCTCTCTGCCTCTTTCCTTCCTTCTCTTCCGCCGCTGTCGTCATCGCGGCCGCCTCCTCTCCCTCTTTCTTCGCCGGGTCGTCGAACTGCTCCCATCCGCTTCGCTTTGCCGCGTGCCTTGGCTTGCCTCTCTCACTCGCCCTCTTACTCTGGCTCTGCTTCTTACCTTCCCCCCTCGCGTCGGACGAGACGCCCGGCGGCTCCTCGACTTCTATGCGCCTCGCCTCCTGGCCAGCCAGCCGTGGCATTGCTGCAATCGCGTATGTGCGTTAGGCCCGGCCCTCCCCGGCCGCGGCTTTAGCCAGCCTCGCGTCACCTTCACCTTTCACCTCTGGCCGTTTTTGCCTCGGCGTTCGGCCTGGGTGTTAAGCCGGCTGGGTGCGTCTGACTGAACCCTGAAGCGCGCGCCCTCGCGACTGTGTGCCGTGCCGTCAAGTTCCCTAGCGTCAGGTTCACGTGGTAGGCATTGCAGCGGTAGTAAGAGGCAATGAGTGCGCCATAATGTTGGACACCTCTCATATTGATGGAAACGTTTGGCCTTTTACCTGGTGAATGCTGCAGCGTTTCAATGCGTGTGTGTTCCTGACCGTATAGTATCGAGTTAATCTGTTGAATGGAACTACTTGAAATGCGTGGTGCTACGGTATGCGGCTCGAAGACC
The DNA here is from genome assembly GCF_055824585.1 of Amblyomma mixtum. NCBI lineage: Eukaryota > Metazoa > Arthropoda > Arachnida > Ixodida > Ixodidae > Amblyomma > Amblyomma mixtum. The sequence goes on along the minus strand of NC_143017.1, from coordinate 152,705,647 downwards.
AGCGCTGAAATCAAGGGTGGTGGGTGGGGTTACGCGACGGTTTTATACTCTTCTCACGCATCAAAATGCGGTGTCATTCGTATACAGGGTGTTTCACCTAAGACTTTCTGCAATTTTTAAATATAAGCTATTTGAATTAGATGCGCGCTTTTTCTGGCATAGCATTGTCAGTGGTGTAGTACATCATAATGCAGCTAGGACGTGCTAACTATCAGGCTTGTTAACCAATATTTAATAGTTAACTTTTAAACTATTACCGTTGGGCTCCTTAATTATTGAGAGGCATGTAGCCCACCGTAAGTAATGTCCATATCCGTTTTTAGAATTTCGAGAACGCGATTATCCTCGGCGCTGTGGCCCAACAAATTTTGGCTATTTCGACGAGTTAGGTTCACTGGAGAGGTTGCTTTGCCTGCAAGCTTCTCAAACCGCATGTATTTTGGCGCGAGAACTTCGAAAACGCGGTCACCCCCGGCGCTGTCTCCCTACAAAGTTTGGCTACATCGCGCCAAAATACATGCGCTTTCGAGAATCTTGCACGCAAAGCAACTTCAGTGCACGAAACTAGTGGAAATAGCTAACATTTGTGGGGCCGCAGTGCCGAAGGGATCCATGCTTTCGAAATCCTAAAAATTTATATGGATATTACCTACGTGGGGCTTACACGCTTCTCGATAATTAAGGCGCCTAATATTAATAGACGAAAAGTTGACTGTTCGATATCCTGCTAGTTTTAGCTGTATTCTGATGTCCTACACCGCTGACAATGCTTTGCCGAAAAAAGCGGTCTTCTAACTCAAAAAGCCTATTTTTAAAAAGTGTGCAAAGGCTTAGGTGAAGCGACCTGCATTCAGTTAGATAGACAAAAGCCTAGACTGTCTTGATGTCACTTACGGGTGCTTGTTGGGTTCATCGTCACTGGGGCTGCGTCGGCGTCCGGATGAAGGGCTCGATGCCTGCCGCGGCCATGCTTTCGTCTTCGGCTTGTCGTTCGCCGAGCTGCCAAGCGTGGGGGCTCGTTGGCGGAGGCCGATCTCGTCCAGCCACTAGGCCCCGGTCTGCTGCTGCCTTGCCGTCCGTCTTGTCCACTAGCTCGGATCTCTCTCCCCATTCTTCCCGTCTGCTCCTTTTCAAACCTCGGTATCTTTGTTCCGCCTTTCCTCCTTCGCTGTAGCCGCTGTCGGCCTTCATAAACTGAGATACCTCCTTTCCATTCGCCTTCCATCCCCGCCTATCCTTTCCATTCCCGACGGGGTCGTAATGACCGGGCCACTGGTGCCCCCCTACGAATGGAATGGAGTCGTCGCCGGCTTCCAAATATGGTAGCGTGTGTCGTACTCCTCCCTCTCGTCCCGTGTTTCCCGCCATGTCGAATTGTGGGAATCGCTCGGCGGGGCGCTGTCAGCGGCCTCCAGGAAAGGTCATTGACCGGGGTCTTGCCGTGGTGCACGTGCACGGACCGTCACAGCTCCACTGGGGGCAGCAAACGACCAATGGACAGCGTGCAGAATTGTACGAACGCTGAAGAAGGTTTCTTCCAAAAACCCTCGTTCACAGACCGTTTTCACTTCCTGCTCTGCTGACTGAAGGGGGAGAAGGGTCAGGCGCCCTCCACCAGCGCCATCTTGAATTCTCAAGGCCTGCGCGCTTTCCTTTCCCCCCGCTCTGACGTCAGCCACTTTGACTGCTGACCCGTCCGCATTCCTCCGGCACTGAGACGTCTCCTTTCTTCCCTCAACCAGTTCTGCACCCTTCCGTGGTCGTTTAGCCGGACATGTCAGCGTGCGCTGCTGCGTTTTATTGCTGTTGCGTTCGTGAGTGCTGGCTAGGAAATTGCTTGTCATCGTGATACCTAAATCTTTGCGTGTCGTGACTTGCTGTTGAAGCAATGGGTCACTGCTGCGTGCCCAACTGTAGAGGAAACTATGACAACGGGCCAAAAGTGCGTGTGTGTTCGTTCCCAAAAGACTCCCGTAGGATTACGTGGGAGCGTGCTGTTCGCCGCGACGATGTCGACATACGGACTGTGCGAGATTCTAAGGTACTGTACGTTGTCTGCGCATCGAAGCAATCGTTGAAGTCTATAATTTATCATGGTGCTAAAATATGGACAAGGTGCGGTTCTAAAATTCATGGGACGCGATGTTTGCCCTAGACTGCTGGTATCAGTAAATATTATCTTTTTCTCTTATGTGGTTGAAAGATACAAATTTTCAAGTTCAGGGCGGGCGTTCATGTCATGGTTAAATAAATATGCCTATGAATATCATCGAATTTTGCAGAGAGCATATATACACTAACGAGATATATTCTTGCATCTTGATTCAACGTTTCGACTATATTTAGTGTGCGTAGTGTTTTGGCTAAAGGTCGGGATACATGCGACGTTTTTTTCGACGACATTCGCGCGGCAGAAAACGTCGCGCCGGCGCGACGCCCGGCTGGAGATACATGGAGCGTTGAAGCGGCGGCGCGGCGCCGCGTACCCCTTCACGCGAAAGCAAATGTGATCAACAAGTTGCAAACACCACTGTGCAAGGAGGTCTGTGAGAACAGCGACGCTGACCATTCTGTTAAAATCAGGAAAGTTACACTTCGACACCATTGTACAAATTTAAGCACGCGCCCTTAAGTGTCTAGCGGGTTCGATCCCGGCCGCGGCGGCTGGAATTTCTTTGGAGAAATTCTAGAGGCCCGTGTACTGTGCCATGTCAGTGCACGTTAAAGAACCCCAGGTGGTCGAAATTTCCGGAGCCCTTCACTACGGCGTCTCTCATAGCCTTAGTCGCTTTGGGACGTTAAACCCCATAAACCAACCAATCTATAAAGATTTGCGTGCTCGAATGCATGCCGTCGCGTACCTTTGGACGCCCGCTCGGCCGCGGACACCAGCGGCTGCGGTTGTCTTCGACACATTCGCTTCAGGGAGGGAGCGCAGGCATTCCGATCCAAGATTCGGGCGTGTTCTCCAAAAAAAGCGACATTTCAAGTCTGATGAAGCGTTTATTTTCACGATAAAAACATTTCCGTGCCAAAAACAAGGCGTAGCTCGACGGCCATGGCGGCCATGTTGGCGGCGGCAGGCCGAGGACCGGAAGAGCGGGCTTACTGCGCTGCTATTGGCTCGCTTCAGCCGCCGCTTCCGGTCTCACCGGACGCCGCGCGTCAAAATCTAGCCGGTCCTGATCGGCGGCGGCGGGCGTTTTTCTTGACGCCGGGCGTCAAAGCTGCGCCGTCGGGCGAAAATCGACGACTCGCCGTGGTAAAAACGCTCCATGTATTCCGGCCTTAAAGAATGCTCAGTATATTTAGGTAATTGAAGCGATTCTATGCATTTGCGCAATGAATAAAGGCGTCTGTGACATGGGTGCGCAGTGTCGCATACAAGTAGCTGCACTGAACTTGGTTCAAACTTGAAATAGAAAAGCGAACAGAAAGGGCAATATTTTGCTCCCTGAAGGACTTTTTCCTCCGCTGCTTTTCAGGTATGCACTCGAGCTACATTTCAAACCTTAAAATGGAATCTTAGAATAGAATCGTGTGGACTGGCGCACGAACGGAAAAAGCTTGCCATTTGTAAATATGTATATAATTTGTAAATATGTGAATAAGGTCGACGTCTTCACACTTTCCCTCACAGACTGTACCCACTTGTCGCGTTCATGGACACGCGGCTCTTGACGCTATTAGGATCGGGTGAGTGTTCCGCTATTAGGATCCCAAACCCAACAACGCGTACCTGTCTCGACCCGCTCCTCGCGTTCGCGCCGCTGCTCTGTTGTGTCTACACTGTAGTTGTGTCCTTTCAACAACTTCCTTCTCCCTTTTCGAGCGAGATTTTGAGATTGCGGTCTGCGAACGAGGGTTTTCGGTAGGAAAATTGTAGAGGGCGCTCGAAGCCCCGTGCGCTGCAGTTTGGGGTGAACGCGTGGCGCCATCTGGTCAGCAGAGGGGGCGAAAGGTGGGGGCAAAAGGTGGATGCAACTCTCGTTCAGTTTGCAGACGGCGATAGTCAGCGGTAGCGATAGCATGAAAGGACAGGGGGAGCTTTGTACATTATTTACAAAATGCTGTTGGGCATTCATTTAATTAGTGCTTTCAGGGAATAGCCGAAATAAAAGTCCTCTAACTTTGGTACATACTCGGCAAGAAATGCTTAGTCCTTTTTGATTGTTAGAGCTATGGTTCTCTGAGGAGAAAAAATTCAGGGGGCACATTGGCTCTCTAAAGTGCTGCAAGGCGAAAGCGTTTCCTGGCGCACTGTTTTGTTTTTATTTACTTTTTTATTTTTCATTTTTATTTATTTTTTGCTCATTTTAATTTTTTATTTTTATTTTGTTTATGTCCTTATTTTTATATTTTATTTTCCTTTTCTTGACTTTAGTCCCTTTATTTTATTTGAGGCCCATGCATTCTCTAGATGCGCCTTTATTCATGCTGGAACCTTAAGCCTTTTAAGCAGTGACGCCAAAAGGCGGATGAATCTGCCGACGCGTCTGCTAACGACAGTATGAGGCATTAAATGCTTTCGCCTTAATAGAGGCCGCCGCGGTGGCTCAGTGGTTATGGTGCTCGGCTGCTGACCCAAAAGACGCGGGTTCGATCCCGGCCGCGGCGGCTGGAATTTCTTTGGAGGAGAAATTCTTGAGGCCCGTGTACTGTGCGATGTCAGTGCACGTTAAAGAACCCCAGGTGGTCGAAATTTCCGGAGCCCTTCACTACGGCGTCTCTCATAGCCTGAGTCGCTTTGGGACGTTAAACCCCATAAACCATAACCATGAAAGCAACAGAAACTAGATGTACCATGTCATCATTAGGCTTGTACTGAGTTACTTCGTGAATTGTCGTCCCACGTGCCAGCTCCAACTCCTGTCTAGCTATTTTTTCCATCTTCTTTCCTGCATCGTCATGTGGAAGTTGGAACAGAGCTGCATCGCATCTTGCAAAGACACTACTACTGCAAATGTAAATTTGTAAGCCATCTTCTTTGCAAGGTTTGTTTTCCCGTGAAAGCTCTCCTTCCCGGATGACACTCACGCAGTCTTGGCGGAAATGAAAAGCGGCAGGCGTCTCTTTACGGCGCATTCACATTTGCGAGTCGCTCTTCAAGGCTGAAGCCTGAAGAATGGCCCGAATCCAGTCATGCTGGAAAAGCAAGGCGCTGGACTATCCCCGTCACCCTCTATTTTACTGATAAATGGGTGGTAGTCAACCTATGTACCCTTTGGACACCCCTCCCTGAGTCATCTTGCAGCCTAATGGAAACATTCCTGAGTTAACATAGAAGGAGGAACTTGCCTTTTTTCGTTTCTTGGAATAATACGAGAGTGTCTTCGGGAACGAGACCTTTTGGTTGGGAAAAAAGACTTGTCAAGAAGTTGACAGGGATTATAACAAGTGGACAGTTTAAACCGCTGTACAGCACATTTTCTGTGGTCAAATACATTAAGCAGGCCACGAAGCTTACCGAAGAAGTTGCAGCACTACAGAACATCCTTGGTGACGTAAGGACAAGGCTAAATACTGGAAGTCGGCAGTTATTGTTTTTATGCGGTGTGCTGTCGAACTGCTCACGCGCACTTTTCGTTCTTGGTGCCACCTTCATCAACGATTCATAACTTCTGCTCAGGAACATAAACAAAATCAATCCAAACAAAAACAAACCGTTGAACTGCTGCCAGGCCTTTTGTAATGAGGGCAATTTCGATTATCTCATGAAGATCTTTTTGAACGACCTTTTTGTAGAACATATATCTCTCTCTCTCTTGTGCAATGTATGCTCCGTTTCCCACCTTCTCATTTTCAGCGGGGAAAGGTCTGTAATTTCGAGCATTGCACAAATCCGCACAAAAGCAGGTCTCCCGCCGAGGTGCCATTCTCGCAACGAACTCACTGCGCGTCTGCTATGCGTTTGCTATGCGTTTTCTAGTCGAGATTTTTAAAATATTGTAAGAAGCGTCAAAGATTCTGAACGAAAATATTCACGGACAAACTACGTCTACACCTAACCTTTTTTGCGGTTTTTCTTTTGCTTTGACGTATCGTCGTCGTTGTACCTTGCGCACATTGCATTATTTGTTTGTCTTCAAAGCGCTGCACATGACAGTAGACAACTTTCAAAATTGCACGCAAACTGACTTACAGGAAGGTTTTTTTTTCTTGCCGAAAACTCTTGTTCACAGGCGGCAATCTCCCATCCTTGTTCGAAAAGGAAAGTGAGAGTTGCTGCTTTACCTGGCTTTACCTGTATGAAGTTGCTGAAAGGACACAATAGATCAGGGGTGAGAACGCAAGGAGCGAGTCGACCCGTCAAGCGAATGCGTCATCGTAACCTTTCGACAAGGGCCCTTTACACTCTGTCTCGAAAGTGGTGGCAGTCGGGGCTTCAGGTTTACGCAGACTAGTGGGCAGCCCTCCCTCACCTTTTCGAAAAAGAAAAGAATGGAGTGCGCCTGACCCTTCTCACTTCGCGCTAACCCCTTCAGTCAGCAGAGCAGGGGAGTGAAGACGCGGTCTGTGGACGAATCGAAGAATTGAATCTGTTGAATCTAAGATGCCTTAAATGCGTAAGAACGATGAAGTTACCATTTACACTAGACTTCTTTCGTGCGGCCGGGCACGTCGTCTATCCGGAGCTGTGTGCGCTTCTCTTCAAAGATGAGCAGATTCAAGCTGCGTGGCAAAATGAAGCTCGGGAACGAATGGCGAAGAGTTGTTTCAGGCTCTGTTTTTGTTCCCTTCTCACGGTCCGGCCGCGTATCGTAATCACACAGTGACGTCCATATAAATGAGCCGGTCCATCTTTATACCGTGATCGATGGGGGTCCGCGGCCGACGTTTATAATCACGCGCTATCAAAACGTGGCCGTGCACCGCTCGTGACGAAGTGGTCCCAATCACTCATATCAGCCGGATAACGCCTCTCTTCCTTAATTTTTGGTCGGTTGCCCTCTGTTCGATGTTTCGTTCTCATTCTTTTTTTATCTTTATTTCGGCGCGCTTGTAAGTCCTCGAGCGAAATCGTTCTCGCCTCTGGGCGTTAGAAAGTGGTGCGAGTAGGAGGCAGTGCTTTGATACCAGCGCTGTCCCCCCACCCCCCCTTCCCCCCCTTTTTTTTTGCCCTTTAGGATCATGTGACTGAAGGCTTATGCGTCAGAATATAGAAGACGTTAGCCAACGACATGACGGAGTTCCTCCCGTTGCTATAATGAGCTATTAATGGCGCTATTAATTACTCGTGCTTTAGCGCCTAATGCGAATCACGTGATTATTCCATGTCGTTGCTTTTGAATAGGCCTCTTGCGCTGGAGTTTGAGTTAACGTGGCGGCGCCTGGTGGCAGCAAGGAAAAGCTGGCTGGGTAGTACCAGGTTGGGTAGTAGTGAGCGCTGGCTGTGGCGGCGTACCTTTCTAGCCTGCGTTTTGCTTGGATTCGCACGTTTTTCTGCTCTGTTGCGAGTGCGACAAGGCTCGTCACTTGTGACCAACCACGCCGCGGCCCGGCCGTGGCTTAGTTTTTAGAAAACCGACGCTCCGTGTGCCTTAGGACGAAATGCAGGCAGCAGAAGGAATCGGCGACGCCGATCCGCCCGAGAGGCCTCGCTCAGTCTCGAAAAAGCATCACCGTCGTTACTGCTGCGTCGTGGGCTGCCACGAGCAAGAAGGTCTGAATCCCAATATCGAATTCCACCGTTTTCTTTCAAGGTCTCACGAAGCGGAGCGCCGGGCGCGCTGGATAGCTGCAGTTCGACGCACTGAGTAAGCGAACCTTCGCGTTGTGCTGGCTGCTTCGCCTCCCTTGATGTTTGTTTGGTTATCCGCGTTGCTGAAATTCATTCTTTTTGCACATGCAGTCCGGACGGCAAACCGTGGGATGCAGTGCCGAACACCAGCATATGCAAGCCACTTTGTGGGTAACGAGCAAAACAATACCAGTCATCCCTCATATGTACCTACAATCTTCCCCGCGGTCTACAGCGTCCTCATCCTCCTTGTGTTCGTTTTCTTTTGGCGCTTACCTCTCTCAAAAAATGTACATTTAGCGAGCAGCCGCATATGCAGGCGTAGAATGAGAATTTATGCATTCTACAACACAACTTGTCTAGTACATCCCTACATAGGACCAAGCAAGCAGCAAAGCAGCAAAAAGTGTACCATGACAATCACCAAACAGTAGGGAATGCGCAACAGAGCAAGCAGCAAAAGGTGAGAAACGAACAGCATAATTCAGAGATCATATCAAGGGAATGCACAACACAGCAAAGAGCACAAAAAAAATGCATGGTATAATTATGTCATGTCAACATCTCACTTCAGATAATCACTATTAAGGCAAATCGGCATATCAGCAGGCATGCTGGTGGTTCACGACTAGAGACCCGCGGCCACTGAGACAATTGACGATTCGACCGGTGCAACGTGGTGAGGTGGCCAGGTGCGTGCAAATGACCACAAATGGGGGGGGGGGGGGGGGTGCGAATTCGCTGCGCACTACGAGCAGCCCAGCGTCGAGAGTGAAATGTGCACATTGTCTACCTCAAACCAGCACGTATGTTATGTGGCAGCGCGGAATCACTGATAACAGCGAACGTGTTCGAGCGAGGTCGTTTTAAGGATGAAAAGCTACATCAAGAATCTTGAATAAACAGCGCGAACGAAGACGAGCACAAAAGACAAGAAAACGGACGACACAGCGCTTGTCTTTTGTGCTCGTCTTCGTTCGCGCTGTTTATTCAAGATGCTTAACCAACTAGCCCGGCAAAACGTGTTAATACAGCAAGAAAACGACATCAAGCGCGCAGCGCACGAGCTCGCGCTGCAGCGTTATTCGGCTGCGAGCTCATATATGCATTGCATCATGTTAGCATTTGCTGAAGGAACAGAAGGCGGCTACTACAAAGCAGGCATGACTACTTGTTTAGCGAGATGCAGTCAGCAAAGACTGCAGGAGGTCCACAGTTTCGTGGCATGCTGAAAGACCGGTGCTGGCGCGGCGTGTACCGTCGTGCGATCGAGCAGTCCCGTATACATGTCTGTTTAGCGCTGCTGCGAATTCATATATTGCAAGTATTTCATCGCGTTGGTGCGCTTGAATCTCGAAGCGTGCAGACCTTACATGAAGTTCAACTTCGTACGCGACTCTCTTCACTTGCGAATGACACCGCGCTGAAACTTCGCCGCTTATTTCATGAACAGAGTACACGTACTTGGCGTTGCATAATTTCTTCCCTTTACACAGCGTGCCAGCCCTGAAAAAATCTTCGGCGCCCGATATTCGCTGTAGGCCATGGCAAAGCACAAGCGAAAGTCGCGGGTCCGTACTGCCAACGCGCTTTCCGAAGCAGACGCCTGAGCCCGGTACTACCCAGCCGAGGGCAGAGGGCGCTCTTTAGCACCATTTTCGCAGCGCCCCCTGGGCAATGCAAGAGGTCTATAGGAAGGTTTCGCAGAACCTTGCCAAAAAACGCACTCTGAGTTGCAGGAGAGGTTCGCCTTGTTTACAAACCTCTGAATACTTTTCTGTGGGCAAATTGCGAATTCTTGATAATTGAGATGGGGAGACGATTACTTATCCTACAAGAGGGCCAAAAAAATCCGTCTTACATTTGTGTCGCTTATATTTGAAGAAGCCAATCACGACTGGGGCAGCGAAAATCTGCGTGTTACGTTCATCTAAAGTCACATTCATCTAAAGGACTTTATGGCATTGTTTTTGAACAGGTGCATAAAGTTCATCTGTTATTCTTTATTTCGGTGCAGAGGCATGTAACACCAATTCATACCAAATTGCCGCATTTTTTTGTGAGCAGCGCCATTGAGCGTCATTTCACTGTAGTAGATTAAGGAAAAAACGGAACTTTCTTATCCTGGTGTTATGAACGTTTTGTTTGCGTTCTACGTGCGTGGACGATGCCACATTTAGATTTTGGATCGGAATGCGCGTCTGCGTTCACTCACAAAAGTGACAGAAACAAGAAAGACTTGAGAGTACGTAACCGCAGCCACCATCCGAAGAGGTCGTTACTTGAGTAAGCCAGTTCCAATAGAGCCGACACTGCATTTGCCCGACAACTGTATTGCCTTCTAGCTTTCCTTTCGGGCTGCCACTCATCTGCTGCACGTTGACGCGCTCTGACGCCTGCGTCGGCCACGAGATGGCGGCACCACCATCACTCCGGAGATGAGCCTGGCTCTCCGCGCGGGGAGCTGAGTGCTTCTCCGCCAGGCTCGCAATCAAGTAGTCACGAAAGGGGGAATCGGGCGATAGGGAAAGAGAAGCCAGCGAGAGAGGCATTGGGGCGAGAGCGCGCGGGACTGCTGGAGCTGGCTGGCCGCCGCTCAGTTCCCAGCCCCGGTTGAGTCCTCTCCGGTTGCGCAACACTGCAGCCACGTGACGCGATTTGCTTCTCCCCTTCCCCCACCCCGGGGCGGCCGCTGCTGGGGTCTTTGCACTCCGCTCCCTCGCCGCGCGCTTCTTCGCCGGCTCACTCGCGGAGTCGGCGGGCGCTGCGCTGCTGCTCTATGCCTCGTTGACGTATCGACTGGGGCCGCCACAGTCGGCCGCGGCGGTCCGATCGCTCTTGAGCATGATTAACGCGATTTCAGTTGCAGCCGCTGTGTGGGGACAGAATGCAACGCCGATTAAAGACGCCGATGTGGGCGGCCGCTGCTGCCTGGCGCGCACGAGCACGCGCATCGGCGGAGATAGATGAAGCTCGTCTCTTCTCCCCTCCTCCTCCTACCACTTAGTGGGCGTGTGCATCGCTCTTTGAAAGCTTCGCTTGCAGTGTGTCGTTGAGGCTTGACTTTCCATCTCCGCTCCGCAGTGCCGTCATGTTGGGCAGCTTGCGCGTACGGGCGTCTTTTGAACTTTTAAATTCCTCGTATGAGCTTCTTCCGGTAGGTGGTATCTATTCGACCCTCTCAATAGAAGTGGGGAATGTTCAAGTTGCTTTCTCAGGGGAACGAGCTCGCCGTCTCATGACCGCACAGATGCTATGCATACATACTACGCGACAGCACACGCAGCGCCTGCCGCGGGCTTCTGCAGTGTCTCGCCGAGGAACCATGATGTAAACCATGGAAGTTTCCGGGATGGAACTGTTTCGACGATGGCTCTGTCTAGCCGGGCACAGGCATACGGGTGGGTGGCCCGGTACACAGCGGATTCAGTGGGTGGTGTTTACACGAGAACTTTGCTGAAGTTATTTCGCATGCGCCGGAACCTTAGATGCGGTAATTTGTGCGCTTTTTGGTTTGTCGCAAACGCGAAAAACTAATGGCGACTGGTCCTGAATACCAGCGCTTCAGGGCCTCCTAAATCGCAGAAGTGATAACGCCCGCACAAACCGGGGTCTCTAGACTCGTTCGAACTTGCACTTTACTGCAATTAAATGCGGTGCAGAGTGCGCTTTAGAAGGTCGCGGTAACGAGCCGATATGTCCGACCGCAACGCGGGCACGCGCAGAACGGTGGCGCCGGTTGTTTCGGAGGCATCACGCGCCCAGCACTGAACTGTATGTATGTACTACGCGATGCCATCAGCAGCTTGTGGGACGGGCCGCGGACACTGGCGTCCTGGGAACACTTGGCTGGCCCTAAAAATAGTCCCGCTTTGCGGCGGTGCGATAAGCCCGCGGGTCCGAAGCTCCACCGCGCGCGTCCGGTTGAAGGTGCCCGCGTGAGTCACCCGCCCGAGCCGCGTGGAAGAAAGACACGCTGTGACGCGGCTGTGTGCATGCGGCGGGCACTGGCCGCGAGTCCTGCTGGCAGTTGTGTCGCGCTTTTAAATGCAGCTGGCACACGCTCTGTGTGCGTCTCCGGACGACACACACAGACGCGCACAGCGCATGTTGCGCGGCTGACAGATTGCTGACACGGCGGCTGGCGCTGGCTGACAGTGCCGTTGAATGCCGCGCGCGCGCAGACCTGCCCCCCTCCACCCCAATCTCTCTCTGTGTAAGAGCTTTCTCTTTTGCGCTCGCCGGCGGTCATGTGGCGATGCCGCGTGACTCACTTCCGCTTCTGACCGCGGCGCTCGAGGCTCTCGCCCCGACAGCGAGGCCGTTCGTCCCTGCTGGAGCGAGAACGGCGAGGGGGAATCGCTGAGAATGGGTCGGTCCCGAAATTAAGCTTTCGCTTGACCTTTCTTCACCGTCGGAGGGGTGGGACCTGTCGGCATTGGTAAGGTTAGCCCCGCAGCCTGCTTAGCAGTGCGTAGCCCAACATTCTGAGAACTCGCTTAATTCGAACTTCCGGTTTATTCGAACTACCGCTTCGGTCCTGTGAACTCCACGTCTATTGGAGCGGTGTGTAATTCGCACTGATTTCCGATTCTCTTTGAGTTAGAATTGTCGAAGATCGATTGTATTTACCTGTAAGCGACGAGCTGCGGCGGTTTGTTTTCAGTCCTCTTAGTAGGAGGTGTATAACACCTGGGCAGTGTGCGCAACACCTGGACGAGTGGCCGAACAGTGACTTTGTCATCCGTCCTCCTCTTCTCTAACCAATTTGAACCTATCCGGGACGACTGCGCACTGTTCGTTCCTGTTATCGGCGCGCAGCTATGATGAGTGGACGAGGAAATGGTGAAGCCCTGGTTATCGTATACGCGAGGTAAAAAGATATCCTTAATGCCGTATAGATTACGCGCGGACCGCCTTCTCTTCCCTTTAACTAAACTAGTGCGCAGGCTGCTCCTATCGTGCGCGCCTTTGCTAGAGTTATTACACCAGCGATGGGGACAACGATTAGCATGCGCTGTGGGGTGCCGTGTATAGGTGTCGCGTAAAGCTAGGGCATAAAAAAGAAAGACACTGCGTCGAAGTGTCCTCTGCGCTCGTTTTGAGATTCTTGGGTGCCCGGCGCCGTGGGAACGCGGTGCAACGTTATGGCGGAACGCAGACTTGCGGTCGAGTCTGCGCGCCTTTGCGTGTGTCAACGCGACCGGGTCTCGACGCGCCTTCCTAATTGCCTTGCTGCGGGCCGTGCAGGTCGGATTGAGGGGCGCCCGTTCCCGCGGGCGCCTGTCGGGACACCCGCCTCTGTCCTCCGCCGTAAACGCACTGGCCCGCTCTCTTTTCGTCCTTGTTATCTTATACGTCCCCCGGAGTGCCGCCTCTGTCGTCGATGAACGATTGTCGTGAGAGCACGTACGCCGGAACAAGGCTGAAATTGTTCCGAAATGATCGATTACCTGGAGGGTCCGAGCGCTATCTGAACAACGCCGTTCCAACAAGCGCTGCAGGTGCTGTACTGAAAGTTGTGACATTCGACGCGACGAGGAGAAACTCTTCCCATGCTTCTCGTCGGGCGCCGAGGAGGAGAAGGGACATCGATATCGCACCCTCCAGTTATGTAGGGCCCCCGCCCTCGCTAGCAAGCTTGCCTGTCTTGCATGGACTCGTTTTGGAGAGCGCTGCCGCGGGCGTCTTGTACGGTCCAGGTCCGCCGTTTTCGGGTGAATCCGAGGACTATACGAGCAGGTGTCTTTTACAAGCCGCTCACGGTTCGCCCTTGGACGTACGCTTACTACGCTGTCGCTGTAAAAAGAAATCCTAACCGTCTTTGTTGAAATGCTAGCAGCTTTCGAGCAGTGATGCCTGTGTTTTGCTATCACTGAGTGGTGCAACGCGCATGCTCGCCTCACCGGTTGCCAGCTGTGAGGGAGGGAGGCTGTCTCCGAAGGCCGTTTGTGTGTGTGCGCTGCGCGCGTGCGGCTATCGCACGAGCCTTGATCCCCAGCGCTGCGTGTCCGAGACCCGACGCGCGAGCACGACTTCGTGCCTCGCATAGCCTCGTCTGGGACGAAGTCACGCCAGACCAAGTGTTGTCTCTCTGGCGGCCTGCGTGGGTTGGGAGCGAGTGGTCCGGGAACACCGTGTAGGTTCTGCACTTTAAACACGAATATACCTATATGGGAGTAGAAAGGGGTTAAAGGGTGTGCGCAAGAGGACAGCTTTACTCCATTTTTTACTCTTTTCTGTTTTCGAATGTCGGGATATACGTATGGAATGGAAACCTGTGGCGCTGCGGCGGAGTTATGGGAGAGGCCTTTGCCCTGCAGTCGGTGTAGTGAGGGTGATGATGATGATGATGACAGTCCTCTTCGAGGTGCGATTGTATCATCTACGGTGGCAGCAAGACAACGACAGTGGCGAAAGGACGGTCGCTCCCGTCGAAGTCCTGAATAGTAAACGCCCTTTTGGTGGTGTTTATTTCGTCGGCTCGCGCTGTCGTCATTTGCCTCCTCCGCCTCCGCGCTTGTCCCAACCCGCGAGTGTTTCGTCACGGCTGCTGCTACATCGTGCGAGCGCGGGTGCGAGATTGCCCTTGTGTCGGCCCGGCGTCTCAGCCGTCTCCGGTGTCGGGGCAGCGTGCGCATATGGGCGGCGCGCCCCTGCTGGCCCGGGTCCAGACGCTGTTTGGCGCCCTCCGCGACACATGCTCGCGGTTCGCGCCCCGCTTTCCTCTCTCTCCCTCCTTCCTCTCGGATGGTCGAGGAGTCGGGGCTCGATTCGCTTGGAGCGGACTCCCTTCCCTCTTCACATTTGCGTCAAGCCTCGCGCTAAAGGCGGAGCAAAGTCCCCAATGCTCAGCGCATGTCGGTGCAGCTTCCGACATCCGCTACATAGAAACGACAGCTAGCTGTTTTCAAAGAACTCCGAAAAAAACACTACCGCTCTTAATTGTTAACCTTTTAGGCAAACTAGTGTCGGTTTTTCTCGCTATAACCATGCGAAGCTATGGGGCATCGAAGTGTTGTGGCTAATTTTATATATTTTGCTTCGCCCTGGTTCTCCGTATTGCTTTTCAAAGAGGCTAATCATCTGCTCTGTCGCATGCTCTTTTGAAGCACCTTAGAATGGGGGATTAAATCAAATTATCGGCGAGTGAGTTAATGAAGGGGTGAAAACTCGCGTGTGTACTCTTTTTGAGGACGCGGCGTCTGATCCCGGTCGCAGCGCCCGCGTTTGAATAGAAGCGAAACGCAAAAGACGCCCGTGTGCTGTGCATGCACGTTAACGATACCTGCAGGGGGTCCGAATTATTCCGGAGCTCCCCGCTATGGCGCCTTTTGCTCCCTTTCTTTCACTCCCTCCTTCGTTTCCTCCTACACACGGCAAAGTGTCAAGCGACAGTGAGACAGTTGCTGCGCCTATCCTTTCCTCCTAACCAGTTTGTTTTACTTGTGGTCGCTACGCGTTTTGCGAAGCCTTCTGTATGTTTCTTACTCCAAGCAACGCTTGAAGTTGCAGCCGCATCTTGTTAAATACGCATAGTTACAAGGTGGGAAATTACCGCATCATGTTAACATTTACAGAGCCCTCTTTCTATCCTGGTCACGCGCCTCTTAAGCGCCGTTTTATCTTGTACTTCGTAACTAGAATGCATATTTCGTTCTGTGGTTGCGCAAGCGCGGTATAGGGTTTGTGGCGTATACTCCGGAAGCGGTTTCTCCGTCCCAGTGCATGCATCGCGCATTATGCATGAATCCTAAATCGGCAATCGCCAGCCATTGAACGAGATTCATATCTTGCGCACTTCGAGCGCGTTGCCTCAATATATTCTGCTTGTTAACTGTGCGATTGCACGCGTCGAGCCTAGGAGGAGCGCTTTGGGACTCTCGGGTGTTCGTTCTTCCCCCGTTTGGTCTCCGAGGTGGGGTTCACTGTGTGGTTAAATGTTATTTTGGTCCCATCGGGTCAGTGTAACCTTTCCACTTCTGAAAAGGTGAAGTGAGGGCGTTGATTATGAAAACGTTGCTTCGAAACCGCCTGCCCGAGACGTGCGTTGCTTTTAGCGGGTCGTGTCAAAGAAAATGATGTGAAGAGGGATACTAGATTATCGAAAATAATGGGGTTGCTCAAGTTCCGCGAGGAAGAAGCTCTGTGCTGCTTTTCCATCGTTGCGCCGCTCCGTGCGAGCAGCGAGGGCCGTCGGGCAGGGCAGGCGGAGAGCGCTTCGCGAATGGTCGGCTAGCTCGCTGCTGACTCCTCGGTTTAGCAGCCGTGCCGCTCGTAGCCGCGCGCGGCCTGTCGTGCTGTCCCGGTTCGAGGAACAGGCATCGGCGCTTCCGTCTGTCCGGGCCCTAGTGTGAAAAGGGGGGAGGGTGACCAGTGGTGCCTCTTGGCAAATGAGGATGCCATTCGAGGGTGGCGTTGGGGGTGGACCGAGAGGGATATGTCTCGTCTTTAGCAGAGCGCGATGACGCTGTTCGGCTGGCGCGAGATTCGTCGAACTGTTGTACGACTCGACGACGTCGACAGCAGCGGAGGCGACAGCGTTGCATCCCGCGAGCGGGCCCGTCACCGCGCCTGTCCGTCACGCTGCTGACACGCCGGCGGAGAGGGAAGAGCTCTTCTCGGCAAACAGCGCCTGCTGCCCCGGTGCGCGCGTGACGGTGTATGTTTGGGGCGCGGAGGGAAGGAAGCCTGTGTGCCGCGGCACCGCGAAGCCTGGGTGCCGCGTCAATATTGCGCGCCGTCGAGCTTGGCTATGTCCTCGACTTCCTCGTGCGGCTCCGTTGTTTGACTTCTTCGCCAAATGCGGGAGGGCGGGTGCATCGGCGCGGCGATGGGCAGATGCGCGGATCGTGCCGGAACGGTGGAGATGCGGTTGCGGAAAGGTCTGGAGAGCGCGAACGGTCCTCTCAGGTGCCTAGCCCGTACACTAATTCGTGAGCTAAAGGGACTTAGCGCGTTCCCTGTGATTACCGTATAACCGCCTGGCTTATTGTCATGAACGCTTGTGTTTTTCCTACTCCTGTGCTTTCTGCTCTCAGTCGTTCTGAACAGCCGTGCAGCTCTCGTGTTCTGTCCCTCTCACACTTCACTTGTTGAAAACTTTTTTTTTATACGAAGTGTTTTCTTTGTGATATCGTTTTGTTTCCTTGTTTTACTCTAGCCTTGCGCATGTCTTTATGATTGTATTTATTCTTTCTTTTGGTAGTATACTGTAGCCGGCTTTTCACTGTACTGAGATCAAGCTCTTCGTGCTCAATCTTGATGTGTTTGCGATTGTCTTGTCCTTGTTCAGCCATTACGGATTTTGGGACTAGTAAGGTCGTCTTTGAGCCGCTTTTTCCCGTTCGCGTGTTCGCGTTGCGCAAAGGTGCAGCACGTCGCCCGCGTGCAGTGGACCTCCCGTCTTTGTCGTCGTTTACCGTTCTGCGTTTAGTAGCGCGGAATACTCCCCCAGTGGGTATGCACCAGGAGCGGTAGGCGACGGCTTTGCTGCAGACTTTTGCAAGCTCGCTCGCACGAGCGCGTGAGAACGGCACACTTGTGGAAGCCGTCGCCTCGAGCGTCGTGTGTAGCTCTCCATACCGCGAGCGCACAACAAACGCTGCTCATTGTTCCTTTCCACATCCTCTCCTGAAAACGCTACAAGGCTGTCATATGTAGCACAGCGACCGACGCGCCTGACCCTCGACGATGTAACAGCCGGGCCCTCCCCCCCGCTCTATGGCGCGGTCCATTCGTGAACTATATATGCGCGCTCGCAAGAGGCGGCAGCGTGGATGCCCACGCCACGGGCCGAGTCATTGGCTGCTTTATGGCGCTGTAGCTTCCCGCGCGGCCGCTCGGGAGCGTCGATGGGGCTCGTTATGCTCGAGGCCGCACGCTCTGTGGAGCGCCGCGGCTGTCGTGAATAGACACAACAGGGCCTGTGTGTGTGCCTTGTCCTCGACCGGCTGACGATCGGAGACACGAGTGACGCGCGCCCGTCGGGATCTCGTCGTCCCGGTCCGTCTGTGCGCGCGCAGACGTCCGGCGGGGCCGGTTCAGCGACCGGCCTGATTCTCTCGCCCGGCGTGTTCTTGCGGCGTTCTCCTTGTCGGCCCTCGTCGTGGCACTTAATTCGGCCTGCGGGCCAGCGGCCGCCGCCCTGTGCTGCCTGCTGCACTTGTGGCCCTGGCGCGTCTGGCGACAAGTGCTTCCTTGTGCACTGCGCGCGGCACTCCCTCCCACTTCGTGCACTCATTCTTGCTTTCGTCGTCTCGGGCCACTGCGGGGCAAGAGGTCCTGTTCGACTGATCTCCCATCGGGCCTCAGCCCTGCATCTGCTGCTTCGGCTGCTCTTCTTTGCCCCAGCAAATTCCTCAGTCTCGTCTCCGTGCCTGGCTCTCACGTTTCTCTTCCCTTGGTGTTCAGTTTGTTATTGCTAAACACCGCTGGGGCTGCATCTCGGGTAGACATTTTTTTTTCTCGTAGTTAATTCTTCTCTTCTACCGTTGGTAGTTGCGACTAGTCAACTAGGCAACTTCAGTCGCTGTCTCCGATTCCTAAAAGAGGCGCTGATCGCAAAAAGAATCCTTTAAAAAGAAAAAAAAAAAGGTCTGCTGTTTTTCTGCCGTCGTAGGTGACTAGTGAACACTTTTTAATTGAAGTGCGCCCTCGGTGATCTGGCGGGGACAGAAGTCTCCAGGACGCGAGGAAAGTTGGTTGGTTTGGTTTATGGGGTTAACGTCCCAAAGCAACTCAGGCTATGAGGGACGCCGTAGTGAAGGGCTCCGGAAATTTCCACTACCTGGGGTTCTTTTACGTGCACTGATATCGCACAGTACACAGGCCTCAAGAATTTCGCCTCCATCGAAATTCCACCGCCGCGGCCGGGGATCGAACCCGCGTCTTTCGGGTCAACAGCCGAGCGCCGTAACCGCTGAGCCACCGCGGCGGCGCGAGAAAAGCTGTATGGGCTCATAATTTCAATGTCCCCCCCCCCCCCCCCCCCTCCATCGTTGGTGGCCAGGAATAAGAGCATTCGAGTCCGACTTTCACCTTCACAACCGTGGATGTGAAGGCTAACGAACTACTGGGTAATAACGGTGCTATCGGCTTCGGTTGCCGGCCAGTGAATGTCCTGGAGACTTTTTGTCTCCCATAGTTAACGCTTGGAAGTAGCAGTATGGAGCAGGTACTCACGTTATTCGAGTGGGGTGAAGGGGCACGTGGTCGCTCATGAACGATAGGTGCTCACCCTTTTGCGGTCTGCGCTCCTTAGACATACGTATGTGTATTAAGGCAGGAGTGTCCCTCGTGTTCAACTTGCGTTGCAATCAAATAGACCTTACCCCGTGCCCGAATTTTAATGTTGGAAAAAGAAAAAGATAAAAAAAAAGAAGACTTTACACCGTCTTCCGGAGCGGGGAAGCGACTGCGCTTGGCTCAAGCCTGCGACGATCGCTTGACCTCCGACGGTAAGTTCTGGAGCATGCACGCTTCGTTAATGTACGCTATCATTTGTCATCTGGCGAGCGTTCTCGGCTACGCTGTCGCTCAATGTGAAGTTAGTAATAATGACTGGTTATGAGGAAACACGCAGCGTGGACACCTAAACCGCGTCTCGAGGGAAGGGATGGAGATGGGGAGGTGCTGGTTCATTTTGTGTCCCCATTCATATGCAGTCAATTGATTGATCGGTGCATGAGTATGTCACGTAGTTTCCGGCTTTTGCATTTGCTGTGAGATGTGCGCCACCGCTCATTGTTCCCAGTGCTGAATGCGATCCTGTGGGCTAAGGAAAAGAGGGGGGTGGGGGGGGGGGGGGGCTACATTTGGTCGTCGCGTATTTTTGTACGCCTTTCTGTCGTCTCCTCGGCAAGCACATGTCGTTGAAATGAGCTCCTTGCTTGATGACGCCGCAAGCCGACAGAAAGTTCCCCACATAAGCTGTAGACATCTGTGTGAAAGGGGCAACAGGCAACATCAGCGAAGAGGAGTGGGGGGGGGGGGGGGGGGGGACGCTCGAGAAGCGCAACCGGTTCGCGCGTGTCTGAGAGACAAGTGACGGGGGCGCTGCCAGGTGGCGATGCCTTCGTTCACGCGTGAAACGGAAGCGGCCGCCCCTGCGTTATGCGCTGCAGTGCCGCGTTGATCCCGCGGAGGCGCGATCCTCTTTTGCCTCCTGCGCGCTCTTATCGGGGCGCCCGATCGGCTCCACCCGTTGCCATCCGGTCTGCACCAGAAGAGAGGGACGGCCGGCCGCTGCTTCGCCGCCCTACCTCTTCTGTTGTAGTTGGGAGATGAGTGCCATCCAGCGCGCCCAGCTTTCCGCCTAACTCTTCTTTCTTGCCTCGATACGCGTAGTGTTTGTCAGAAGGAGCCTATCGCCCGCTTCACCGAAGGTGGTGTCCCCTCTGGTGCTACGCCTGCGATGTTAGCGAAGGATCTGGGAATTGGGAGAAGCAGTTCGTGCGGGTCTTTATGGCCTGGGTATGCCTAACATGCGCGACGCAGCGCAGCCCTGGTCCAGTTGCGTTCAGCCGTACGCACTCCTGTCAAAAACAGCGTGTTCTACTTCGACAGTTTGGATGCAGTGGGTGCCGTAGAAAACAAACCAAAAGCTGAGTTTCGTTCCGGCCTGGCCGCCCGCGCCTAGAATCGATGGGTGCGTTGCTTTGGTAGCACGCTCGAGCGCAATCCGCGCGTTTCGCCTCGAGCGAATGCATCTTTCTCGCCTCCTCCCTGGCCTCGGGATTTTTGTTCCTGCTTGTCTATGCATTGCCCTCAGTCGATGGAATATCTGGTGCGAAACCGCTTTTCAAAAACATGGGTAGGTTGGAAGCTGGGCGGAGTGGAAATATGTGGTGTGACGTATAAGACTTTGCGCAGTCGTGAACCGTGCTGAAACGCCACTACAATGGTGCCGAGTGCGGGAAAGTTGGGGTGTGTAAGGTAACAAGTGGTCCTTGCCACCCTAAGCTCCACCCTAAACGGAAGAAAGGAAATGCAAGGCGAATTAACTACGCGTAATACATTTCCGAGGCTACTCCGTACCCTGGGAGGAAAGCGTCGTCGAACGCATCGTGTTCACAGGACGGTAAACCTGTTGATGGGTCTGTCGTGGCCAATAACGAAAAGCGGTTTGATATAATCGAGTAAAGCATAGGTGATGTGCACAGATGAAAACTGAAGCCACGCTCCTATAATCTTGACCTCCACGAGAGGACGAGAGGTGAGTCGCGCAACGCTGCCTCGGGGAACACTCGCCGAGCATCGAACCTAGGGCGGAGGCAAAGTCTGTTCACTCGTCTCATCGCACCTGCAATGACGGGGCGTTCAGCCATTAAAATTAGACGGGAATAAGTGTTCGCAACCGTTGAGGCGATTATTTTGGGCTGAAGGCTGCCGATGACTATATTATGCTCCCGTGCCAGCCATTATTTCTCCGACAAGCATTGTTCGTCGGTCGGGAGGCGCCATTTTGTTTCCCTAAACTGTGCATATGTCACGGACACGGGGCCTCGGAACTGGACGATCCTGTATGTGGCACCCAACTCTACACCTGCGGTGATGCGTGGTTCACCTACAAAGAGCAGGTAGCGGCCGCGAACGCCGGTTGGCGCACGCCACCCATGGGAGAAACCCCGGCTATACCCCGGCTCCCTCGTTCGGCCGATCGCTGCCGTTAATGAGCGGACAGAGCCGCGATGGCGACGCCGGGAGTGACGAATCGTTCGTTTTTCTGGCGGGGGAGGGGGGTGTGCTCTCCGTGTCGTCGTCCTTGCGCGGGTGTCTGCGCCTCACCTGGGGAGACAACGATCCTCGTACGGCGGTTCCTCTGCAGAGCGGGTGGGCCACCCGACGGCAGTCTGAACGCCTTCCTCCTCGCTTATCCGTCTTCCCCTCCTGCTCGTTATGTTGGTCTGTGCCGCACCAGACACGTGGCTCTCTGCTGCGATGCGCGGCGCCCGAAGGCCGTCACGGACACCTCCTTAATGAAGCCGGCACGGAAGATGCTAATGCAGCTGCCGGCTCACGTCCTTTGTTTCGCCTCCCTTCCCTCCCCGCGCGTCCGGTCTCCCGGTTTGGCAACGGCCGCAAGCAAGAGGCTCTCCGCGATGGCGACGCCAGGAGAGGGAGGGGGGGTTGCGCCGTCAGGTGCTATGCATATAGGATATATGTAAGCGCCCCTGTGATGTAACTCCTGACGCCGTCGGATCCGCCGTGGTGCTGCGTGTGGGTCTGTGGGTCTCTTCTGGGAACGCTGGCGGAACGATTGCCCGCCTAATCGTGGCGGCCCGCAGACCGGACCGTTTCCAACTGCCATTCGTTCATCCGGCGCGTTCTTCATTCGGCCCGTTCCGGTGTGCGCTCCCTCTAGCTGTTGGCACCCTTGGTTCACGTTTGCGGCGGGGTTCGGGTGGGTAGCAGAAGACAGCCTCATCCCCCCCCCCCCCCCCCCCCCCCCAAACGAAGCGACGTACAGGGACGCAAGCGTTTCGCTTTTGTTATTGTTTCCTCGTTTAGTTTCCGGTTGCGAGGCGATGTCTGATTCAGCGCCAGGCTTAGAAGAGCGCAGTTTCGGCCGGTGGTGGTGCTCTGGTTTTAAATTAAAGCCCCCGAGCTGTACATGCGTTATGAGCCCTAGTGGCGAGCTCCCGATTAATTTCTGCCATCGCGCAGCGCACGCTCGTTTTCGCATTTGGCATCCATCGAATTGCTGCCATCGATTGGCGACCTTGGAGCTCGGCAGTCGAACGCCATCGCCCGTAAGTCAGCACCCGCGGTGGGCTCAGTTGGTCTTTGGTTGAGAGCCATAGCTACGACGGTTGGAGTGCCGTTCCGAGCTAGCCGATTAGTTTTCCTTCAGTAACCTACATAGAACGCGCAGAAAAAATTGCGAGGACATTTTGGCGCCTAAACTGTTAAGAGGCGAAGGCGAGGACACTATGCCGTGTCGACTTCCGGTGGACGTGACGTCACACCATTCCCGTGGCTATATCCCACCCAAATTATACATTTTTCGGAAACCCTAAGTGTTAATTACGCTTAATTAGACATTTTTTTCCATCGAATTTGATCCAAATCCACGTTTTTCCGACCATTGTGTGATTCACTATGCCGTGACGACTTTCTGTGGATGTGACGTCACATCGTTCCCGGGGCTGTATAGACGTCCGCGCTATTTCGACGCAATTTCGGCAGTCTTGCCTTTAATTACTTTACTTATTAATCTACAGTCATCAAACTTGCCTTCTAGGTTCATTTTTTTCCTCCTCTATCTGAGGCAGCCATTGGTTTTGTTTTATCTTTTTTAGTTCCCGAGTTAAACGCGTGTGACCCGCCTCTTTCCGAACAAGTGGAAGAATACACAATGTATCCAAATGGCGTAGGAAGCGTGGCTGTCGCATTCCCAGCAGCTGCGTAATCGTCGGTCGCCGTTAGCGTTTCCTTTCGGGCTATCGGCGCCGCCTCGCCACCGCCGTACGGTGGTTTCTATGTAGGGAAAAGGAAGCTTTATGAGGGGAGAAATTATAACCGGAGCAATTTAAGCGGAGCCGAAGAGGAGCGGCAGAAGGGATCGCGCGAAGCGAGCGCGCACCGCCGAACGGCCGCTCGTGCCTCTTTACGTTTCTCCAACCATCTTTATTTTCTTTTTCTTTTCTCGTTATTGGCGTCCCTTTATATTTTTCCTCGCGGAGACATGGCGCGCTGGCACGGCACTCG